>NC_026003.2:95158191-95458191 GCF_000442705.2 Elaeis guineensis | reverse complement strand
ATATTTTCCCCACCTTTCAGTGCAAATTCGCCAACCATTATGTAATTCAGCCACTACTTCATCTCTCTGTACTAATGGACTGACTATTTTATATATAATATAATATACTATGAGGAAAGTGTCTCACTAACCTCATTTTCATCAAAACTTATCACCTCATCTCTATATAAAGAGATAACAAAGGACCCCCAAGTAAGCTCAATCTCAGAAACTCTTCTATGCTTTGTTCTCCCACTACCTTTCCTTCACTATTCTCAAACTCTAACTAACTTAAGCATCGAAGGTGTTAGGACCAACAGCACCTGGTATCACCTAACTCTGATACCAACTATTGAAGGACCGCCTTCACCGCATGGATCTGAGGAAACCTGCGATGAATTCTTCTCAAGGACAGCAACCATTAAGCCCTAGATCCGAGCTTGATCCCTAATACCCTATGCCCCATTCTAGGGAAGGGGCGCACGTGATGCCCTTGGGATGGCATGCAAAACCCAGGAGAGATAAGGAGAGAAAGAGACGGCTAGGGCTTTCAGGAAAAAAAGCTCTTCTTTTGATTCCATTATTCTTTGGTATTACAAGACCTATATATATACCAATATAATGTGTCAAATAATCCGAGCCCAAAAAATTCTCTAGGCTAACCAATACATGAAAGCACTCACCAAGCCCATGTACACTCATGTTTCACATGCTCTCATCCCTTGGACTTAATCCTAAACTAAATCCTTGGTTAGCTCCTTTAAGACCTCTCAAATCAGGCCTTAAGATCCTTAGGATCAAACATGATCTAAGCCACAAACAGAAAATCTGCATAGTTCTACCCGCATAACTGATCTGGCTCAATCTCAGACTGAGCTAGCTCAATTACTGTGACTGAGTCGGCTCAATCGAAACTGAGTCGATTCAATTACTATGCCAATCTCAGATTTTCGAAACATGTCCTTCTGTTTGGCCCTTCCTCCAAGACATGATCGATCCAGTCTCAATTTGAATCGATCCAAACCTCTGAAACTGCTTCTTCTCTACAGTCTTTAGCCTTGGCACTGATTTTTTGCTCTATCTTGTGTCCCCAAATCTTCCAAGCACCAACCAAGCCCCTCAAGATCCTCAACACCTAGACCTCAAGTCTGTGGATGCCTCCATCTTAGGACCACTCCAATCCTAGCCCTAGGACCACACTAGTCCTAATCTCTCGGAGCTAACACCTTAACTTCTTCTGTGGACTCCCAAAGCTTGGAAGCACCACACCAACTCCTACAATCTTCATCTTGGTGCCCCCAAGCTTTGGCACATCTGGTAATGTTCTTGTGCATGATCTTACAGTTGCTATATACTCTGACAGCTCTATATATGAACATCCTTGCCACCGCCAACCTTCTTCAGCCTTTGAGCACTCCCTTAGAGGCCTTTAGGATGACCGCCTCCACCGCTGAAAACTCTTACTTGCTTCTGGCACCAGCAAGGAGTTTGTTGTAGATTCCCTTCTGCTTGGTAGCTGTATCACTTGTTCCCTTGGACTTCTCTGGAGAGACTGTAATATTCCTATACCGACACTCACTATAATTGAAGCTCCACCTGATACGATCTCCTCAAAGCCATGCCTCTCCATCTGCACACTCCGCTTAGCTCCATGTAACTCTGATACTGGTGCTGAGATATGACTCCTCCTCTTGCACTCCACTCTGAACATATGCTAAAATCTTTCTCCACCTGTGAAGCCACCTCTGCCTGATGCTCCACTTAAAACTAAAGTCTTCTTGATGCCACAGAAGTTAACTCTGTGCCTGAGTCATCTGAGGCCAACTATCCAATGCTGTCCTGCTGGGCCTTTACTATATCTCATCACCGTCGCTATCCTTTCAGATCCTCCACACTCTACAGATCTCTCGAAAGCATTTCAGACCCTCTGCACCCCATAGGCTTCTCCAAAATTAACAAGAGCTCATCTAATTTTTTTGAACCAGTGACTGAATTTTGAAAATCAGAGTCTTTCCTTTCTACACCTACACCAATCATCATTCAACTTCTTTTGGAGGGTTTGTAGCTCACCTATCCTGACCCACCTATTTCTTCTAGACTCTCCTCAACCTCCTCATAGGTATTCGAATCCACTCTCACCCAAACTATCCATCTGACATGGTCTTCCCAGAGCCTGATCCACAGTGCCCGCAATCCCGCATAGATCTATGCAATGCGTCACCACCACTAGTGCTAGAATCAGACACCTATCCTACACCCCTCGGCTCTGAACCTATGCCAAACTAACCTCCACCAGAATGATGACTCCATCTGGTGCTCCTGTAGAAAATAGACTCTAAACTGAGATCAGCTCCTCAACATAACCTGTTGAGCCTCCTGCTGAACCTCCACCACTGTTGCTACTGATTTAGACCTCCGCATTTCACGGACCCCTCTGAAACTTTCAAGAGGAACTCACCATCCTCTGAACCAGCAGTGATGCTCTAAAATCAAATCCTATTCTTCATTCACTCCCAAGACTCTCGATCGATCGAATCACTGAATGTACCCCAACTATTTCTCCGGCCTTCCTGCATCTAAAGGCTGAATAGTTGCTTCTTCAGCCCCACCTGACAATGATCCCTTGAGTGATCTCTCCTCGGCATGCCAAACCTATCCCTTGCTACCCATCTTCCTCAAAGAATATCATCATCTAACCGTCACACCCTCTGACCTTTCTTTCTCCAAGGTTGGATCCAACCAAAGTTCGTCCAAAAATCTACAACCCAAGCCTTCCACATCGAAAAACTTTCTTCCCATCAGCCTCTCAACCTCCACCTTCAGTCCACTGATCCTGGTTGGCCAAACCACAGCAAAAAAAAATAGATCTGAGACATATTGTAGAATAAATTTACAGATTTTTTATTCATCCGTGTGACTTCTCCCTCCTTTTCACGAATCACCAGGTTCTGATACTAATTGTTAGGACCAATAGCACCCTAGTATCACTTAACTCTGATACCAACTGTTGAAGGACTGTCTTCACCTGTATGGACCTGAGGAAACCTACAATAGATCCTTCTCAAGGATAGTAACCATCAAGCCCTAGATCCGAGCTTGATCTTGATACCGCATGCCCCTCTTCTAGGAAAGGGGGATCATGTGATGCCCTTGGGATGAAGTGCAAAACCTAAGAGAGAGAAGGAGAGAAAGAGACGGCTATGGCTTTCAGGAAAAAAACTCTTCTTTTGATTCCACTATTCCTTGATATTACATGACCTATATATATACCAATACAATGGTCAAATAATCCAAGCTCAAAAAACTTCCTAGGCTAACCCATATATGAAAGCACTCACCGAGTCTATGTACATTCATGTCTCACATGCTCTCATCTCTTGAATTTAATCCTAGTCCAAACCCTTTGTTAGTCCCCTTAAGACATCTCAAACCAAACCTTAAAATTCCTAAGATCAAATATGATCCTAGCTCCAAATAGAAAATCCGAACAATTCTGTCTGCATAACTAAGCTGGCTCAGTTACTGTGACTGAGTCGGCTCGGTTACTGTGCTAACCTCAGGTTTCCAAAACCTATCTTTTTGTTTGGCCTTCCTCTGAGACATGGTTGATCCAGTCTCAGTCTAAGTTGACCCAAACCCCTGAAACTGCTTCTTCTATGCAGTCTTCAGTCTTGGCTCTGGTTCTTTGCTTCACCTTGTGTCCTCAAATCTCTGAAACACTAACCAAACCTCTCAAGGTTCTCAACACCTAGACCTCAAGCCTGTGGATGCCTCTATCTTAGGACCACTCTTGTCTTAGCCCTAGGACCACACCTGTCCTAGTCTCCCAGAGCCAACATCCTGACTCTTCCTATGGACTCCTAAGGTTGAAAATACCACACCAACTCTTACAATCTCCATCTTGGTGCCTCCAAGCCTTGGCACACTTGGCAATATTTTCTGTATAATCTTGCTGTTGCTACATACCCTGACAAGCCCTTATACAAACATCTTTGCCATCGTCAACCTTTTTCAGCTTTTGAGCGCTCTCTTGAAGGCCTTTGGGATGACCGCCTCCATAGTTGAAGACCCTTGCTTTCTTTTGGCACCACCTAGGAGTTTGTTGTAGGTTCTCTTCTACCTAGCAGCTACATCACTTGTTCCCTTGGATTTTTCTGAAGAGACTACAGCGTTTCTATGCCGGCACTCACTGCAACTGAAGCTTCACCTAATATGGTCTCCTCAAAGCCATACCTCTCCATCTGCACACTCCGCTCCACCTAGCTCTATGCAGCCCTGACGTTAGTGCTGGATATTACTTCTCCTCTTGCACCCCTTCGCTCTGAGCACATGCCAAAATCCCTCTCCACCTGTGAAGCCACATCTGCCCAGTGCTCCACTTAAAACTAAAATCCTCCTGATGCCATAGAAGTCACTCTGTGCCTGAGTATTTGAGGCCAACCACCCAATGCTACCCTACTGGATCTATCGCTGTACCTCGATCACTGTCGCTATCTCTTCGGACCCTCCACACTCCACAGATCCCTCCTAAGCTGTTTCGGATCCTCTACACCCCATAGGCTCCTTCAAAACTAATAAGAGCTATCCAACTCTTCTGAACTAGCGACTGAACTCTGAAAATCTGAGTTTTTTCTTTCTGCACCTGTATCAATCATCGCTTCAACTTCTCCTGGAGGGTTTGCAGCTCACCTATCTTAGACCCACCTATCTCTCCTAAGACTCTCCTCAGCCTTCTCATAGGTATCTGGATCCACTCTCACGCAAACTATCCATCTAACATGGTCTCTCCAGAGCCTTGATCACGATGCTCACAATCCTGCATAGATCCATGCAATGCATCACCACCGCTGGTGCTGGAATCAAACACCTATCCCTGTATCCCTCAGCTTTAAATCGGTGCCAAATCATCCTCCACTTGAATAATGACTCCACCTTGTGCTCTTGCACAAAATAGACACTGAACTGAGATCTGCTCCTCAGCACAACCTTGTCGAGCCTCCTACTGAACCTCCACCACTGTTACTACTGTTTCGGACCCTCCGTACTCCACGGATCCCTCCGAAACTCTCAAGAGAAACTCACCATCCTCTGAACTAGCAGTGATGCTCCAAAATCAAATCCTATTCTTCATTCACCCCCAAAGCTCCCGACCGATCGAACTGCTAAATGTACCTCAACTACTTTCCCAGCCTTCTCGTATCTGAAGGCTGAATAGTTGCTTCTTCAGCCCCACCTCGACAATGATCCCTTGAGTAATCTCTCCTCCAGCATGCCAAACTAGCTCCTTGCTACCCATCTTCCCCAGAGAACATCATTGCCTAACCGTCACACCTTCCGGCCTTTCTTTGTTCAAGATCGGATCCAATCTAAGTTGGCCCAGAAAATCTATAACCCGAACCTTCCACCCCAAAAAACTTTTATTCCCATCAAGCCTCTCAACCTCTACCTTCAATCCACTGATCCTGGTGGCCAAACCATAACAAAAATAAAGGTAAATCTGAGGCATACCGTGAAATAAATCTGAAGATTTCTGATTCATCCCATGTGACTTCTCCTCGTTTTCATACATCACCAGGCTCTAATACCAATTGTTAGGACCAACAGCATCCTGATATCACCTAACTCTAATACCAACTGTTGAAGGATCGCCTTCATCTGCATGGATTGAGAAATCTTGATAGATCCTTCTTAAGGATAGCAACCATCAAGCCCTAGATCCGAGCTTGATCCTTGATACCGCATGCCCCCCTTCTAGGGAAGGGGTCATGTGTGATGCCCTTGGAGTGACATACAAAACCTAGAAGAGAGAAGGAGAGAAAGAGACGACTAAGGCTATCAGGAGAAAAAGCTCTTCTTTTGATTCCACTATTCCTTGGTATTACAAGACCTGTATATATACCAATACAATGGGTCGAATAATCCGAGCCCAAAAAACTTTCTAGGCTAATCCATACATGAAAGCACTCACCGAGCCCATGTACATCCATATCTCACATGCTCTCATCCTGTGGACTTAATCCTAGTCCAAACCCTTGGTTAGCCTCCTTAAGATCTCTCAAACCAAGCCTTAAAACCCTAAGATCAAACCTAATCCCAACCCCAAATAGAAAATCCACACAGTTTTGCCTGCTAACTGAGCTAGCTCAATCTCAGACTGAGCTAGCTCAGTTACTGTGACTGAGTTGACTCGGTTACTATGCTAGCCTCAGATTTTCAAAACCTATCTTTCTATTTGACCTTCCTCTGAGACATGGTCGACCCAATCTTAGTATAAGTCGGTCCAGACCCCTGAAACTGCTTCTTCTCTGCAGTCTTCATTTTTGGCTCTAATTTTTTGCTCCACCTTGTGTCCCAAGTCTCCGGAGTACCAACCAAGCCCCTCAAGATCCTCAACATCTAGACCTCAAGTCCATGAATGCCTCCACTCTAGGATCACTCCTATCCTAGCCCTAGGACCACACCTATCTAGTCTCTCAGAGCCAATATCCTGACCCCTCCTATGATTTTTCAAGGTTTGAGAGCACCACACCAACTCCTACAGAAGGGTCCCTCACTGAAAAAATACTGACGAGTGTACACTACCCTTGCAAGTTCCCCTTTGGCACTTCGAGCCTTAAGCAGCGCCCAACCCCAGCCACATTTGCTTCTGTCTAGAGTCTTACAGTAACAAATTAGTGCTAGAAAAAGCACCAACCCAATCGAAAAGGAAAGAGAGCATGACGAGGATAAGAGTGCACAACTCCACTATCTTCCACCGGCAATCCTCTCACCATAGCCTGGTGGTACAACTTGAGAATCTGCTATAGCATAACTCCTTATCACAACCGACCCATAACCCAACAGACATCGGAACGACCCCAATCTCAGAGCTGCTACCCCAGATGGCTCCTTTTTGCCATTGTCGCTAGTCGCACCTCGAGAGCCCAAGGTCGGCACCCTGATGCACACTACGCTCTGCCCTCACCTCCACTTCCCATAGGTCACCTTCCCATTATAGCCTTAGGGGGGATAACCGATAGCGACAATCCTCCACCTCTGGAAAAGACTCTATTCTGGGCTACTGCCCACCTCCTAGAAGGTCCCATCGGGAAAAAAGATCTCGAGTGGAAGGTTTGTGACATCGAGCACCATCTTGATGAAGTTCAGAATGAAAGTCATTAGAATGATGACAATCTTGGTTTCAGTTCTCGACCCCTCTTTTTCTACGCTATTTTAGAGGAGTCAATTCTGAGTCGGTTTAAGATGCCCCAAGTAGAGCCATATGATGGCTCTTCAGACCCGCCCTTATGATGCTCTAGGGTGCCTCTAATGCCCTTCTCTGCCTTATCTTCCCAGCCACCCTCAAAATTTCGATGTAGATGTGGTACTGAGGACTCTGTGCGAAGTTCATTCACTCATTCGAATAGCTCAGAAGGCTATTCTTTACCCACTTCAATAGCAATCAGGCTCAGTAAAACAATACCAACAGCCTCTTCTCGATCCAGTAGAAAGAGGTGAGTTTTGTGTGACTATATGGCATGCTTCAATGCCATCATGCTTGAGGTGTACAACCTTGATGAGTCAGTGGCAATTTAGTGCTCAAATGAGGACTATAAAATAAGTGCCTCATCTTCTTCCGTAATAAGATATTTTTGAGGATTATGTCACTTGCTCACACGAACTTAGAAATATGCACAAGCAAGGAAGGTCGAGTCACATGGAAGCAAGCTAAGGGAAAAAGGTCCCCAAAAGAAGCAGGCTGAGAAGAACCTCATGTAGATCAAATACGAGAAGATTCCTTCTAATGTCGAAGAGCTCCATGCCAAGTAGTCCTCCTCAGTGCTTCAACAACTATACTCCCATATCTGTCCCTTGGGTTTAGATCCTGATGGAGATTGACAGCCAAGGGTACCTCTGCCAACCCTAACCAATCACTATAAGAAAATAGTATTTTTGCAATAGATTTTGCGATCCAATTTTTTTGATAAAATTTACGATCGATTCTTGATAAATATTAATATAGAGACCGATACAAAATAGATTGCCAAATTTAGCATCGAAAGGTGCATCAATACTTTGCGATCAATTTTGTGATCAATTTATTTAATATAAAAATAAGTTTATAAAAAAATATTTTTTATATTTTTACAATCAAAAAATCGATCATAAAATATTTTCATTATTTATTTTTATTTTTAAATAATTTTGCAATAATTTTTCAGTTGTAAAAAATATGTAATATGTTACGACTAAAATTTGATGGCAAATATTTTTTATTATTTATTTTTTTACATATATTTGTGATCAATTTATCCATTGCAAAAAGACAACAATAATTTGCAATCAAAAAATTAGTTGTAAATTTTTCATATATTTATTTTTATTTTATAAATATATTTAAGACTAACCTTTTGGTTGTAATTTTTTTTTATTATTTAAATAATTTTGTGATCAAATTTTTGATTGCAAAATGGGATACTAATTTACAATTGAAAAATCGATCACAATATTTTTCATATATTTTTTTGATTTATAAATATATTTATGATCAACTTTTTAGTTGTAAATTTTTTTATTATGTATCTAATTTGTAACCAAAAAATCATTGTAAAGTTTTCAATTTTTTAAATTATAAAGAAATTTATGACTAATTTTTTAATTATAAAATATAAAAAAAATTGTTACTAATTTTTTTGGTTACAAAATATAAAAATTTTGCATTTGAAAAATCAATCATAAAATTTTTAAATTATTTTTTAATCTATAAAAAATTTTGTGATTGATTTTTTGGTTGTAATTTTTTTAAAAATTTTACAATCGATAAATCGATCACAAATATTTTAATTATTTTTTTTAATTTAAATAAATTTATGATTGATTTTTTAGCTATAAAATATTAAAAATTTACATCAAAAAATTGATCATAAAATTTTTGAATTATTTTTTTAATCTATAAATAAGTTTGTGATCGATTTTTTGGTTGTAAAATTTTTTAATATTTTACAACCAAAAAATTGATCGCAAATTTAATTTTAAAAAACATTAATTGATGTCTTTATTTATTCTAAATAAAATTAAATATATAAAAATAAAAAAATTAATTTTAAATTATATTATATTTAGAAATCTATTTAGTAATTGATAAATCAGTTGCTAAATTTTTTTTATAAATCATCCCCTCTTCTCCTCCCAACCCTAGCCGCACCCGAACGCCCTCTTATCCTTGCCAACCCTAGCTGCCGTGCCTGAACCCTAGCCACCGCCCCTCCCCGGCCACCCATGATGGCCCCTCTCCCCTCCTTGGTGACCGCATTCCCCTCCCCTCCCCCGGCCCTAAGCCTCGCGCACCGTGCTGCCTCACCGTGCCGCCCCCTCCCCCCCGGCTCACTCATCCGCGACTGCCTCCCCTCCCCTCCATGACGATAGCTGCCCCCTCCCTCTCTGGGACACCAGTGCCCTCTCCTCCATCTCTCGCCCATCGCCCATGCCACCCCATCGCACCATGCCGCCCCCCTCCCCGGCGACTATATTCCCCCCCTCCCCGCAGCACTAAGCCCCACGCATCGCGCTGCCTCACCGTGCCGCCCCCTCCTCCTTGGCCCACTCGTCCGTGACTGTCTCCCCTCCCCCCATGACAACAGCTACCCACCCTCCCTTGGCCCTACCTCCACATCGCCCCACCCATTGCACCGTGCCGCCCACACCCCCCCACCTCCTCGATGACTACATTCCCCCCTCCCCTCCTCCCTTCCATGGCCCTAAGCTCAGTGCTGCACCCCCCTCCCCAATGCCACCTCACCGTGCCCCCCTCCCCCAAAACCCTCTTCACCTTTTTTTTATTTTTGTTTCTACATCGGGGTGGGGTTTGCATCCTTCTATACATGCTTATTTGAAAGCTGTTACTGGGAACATATTTGTAAAGTATAAGCACTTGACTTTACCAAGAAAATTTAGCATTTACTTGATTACTTTGTTCATGCTGTGATTTCAATCTAAATCAAGATATCTGATATTATTGGTCTCCAATAGTGGTATAAAGTTGTCACAATTTTTATATTAGAAATTTCTATCACCTTCCTATGCTGTATTTTCTTATGGACCATCGTGTATCTGCTAACATGTGCTTCATTCAATATGCAACTGAATTTAGTGTGTTCGATGTTGCTCCATCTAATGCATGTGTTGCAAAAATGTATTATAATGCACATGTTGCAAAATTATATTCACATAAATTTTTTCTTTGAAAGTAATACTCTTTATTTTAATGATGGGATGGATGTTTCCTTTGAAAGTAATGCTCTTATTAATGATGGGAGGAAGCTTGCAACCATTGTTCTGTTGCATTGCATACCACTGTTAAATGAGAATTTGACATTATATCAATTCGATCGAGATATTTCATTTTTTTAAATGTGCAGATAGTTATCTACTTTCATTATACAATAACATTGACTAGGAATATTAATTTGTTTGGCAATAGAGAAAATGCAAGCCTTTGCTTATTTGGTATTTGTTCTATGCTACCACTTCTCATGTTGCATACGTATTCCTAGTCTGCTATTCTAACCATTTCTATAATATGGTTAGCTAATATTAGGTTCTTAAAGTTAAGTTTGGAAGGCCTATTGGTGAGCTATCTAACAAAGACAAAGGCTGCCCATGATTATGATATATTTGGCAGAGGTATGCTAAACAAATATACATTTGGCATGAGGTATGTTATGGTCTTTTTTTTTATTTTTATATGATATGTTAAAGCTAATGGATGCCGATGGATTTTGCTTACTATATTGTTATGATTGCCTACTTATTTTTTTTATGATGATCCAAACTTAATGGATATTGAAGGGAATGCTCCATAGATTGTTATGGCCTCTTTTTTTTATTTTCATATGATGTATTAAAGTTGATGGGGTCGATGGTTTTGCTTGCTATATACTTATGGTTGCATACTTATTTTTTCCTATGATGATCTAAACTTAATGGATATTAAAGAGAATGCTTCACAGATTACTATGACCTCTTTTTTTTATTTTCATATGATGTGTTAAAGCTAGTGGATGCTAATGGATTTTACTTGCCATATACTTATAGTTGCCTACTTATTTTTCCTGATGATGATCTAAACTTAATGGATATTGAAAGGAATGACTTCACATATTGCTATGGCCTCTTTTTTTTGTTCTCATATATGTGTTAAAGCTGATGGTGTCGATAGATTTTGCTTGCTTTATTCTTATAGTTGCCTCCTTATTTTCTCTGATGATGATCCAAGCTTGATGAATATTGAAGGGT
Source organism: Elaeis guineensis (assembly GCF_000442705.2). Taxonomy (NCBI): domain Eukaryota; kingdom Viridiplantae; phylum Streptophyta; class Magnoliopsida; order Arecales; family Arecaceae; genus Elaeis; species Elaeis guineensis. Next base: position 95,446,938 of record NC_026003.2, on the reverse strand, counting down.
ATGGGTCCACAGATTGCTATGATATCTTTTTTTTATTTCCATATGATGTGTTAAAGCTAATGGGTGCTGATAAATTTTTTTTGCTATATATTTATGATTGCCTACTTATTTTCTTTGATGATGATTTAAACTTAATGAATATTGAAGGGAATGACTTCACATATTACTATGGCCTCTTTTTCGTATTCCCATATAATGTGTTAAAGTTGATGGATACTGATGGATTTTACTTGCTATATTCTTATATTGCCTCCTTATTTTTTTGATGATGATTCAAACTTAATGAATATTGAAAAAAATGACTTCAAAGATTGCTATGATTCTTTTTCTTATTTCCATATGATGTCTTAAAGCTAATGGATGTCGATGGATTTTTTACTTATATACTTATGATTGTATACTTATTTTTTCTGATGATGATCTAAACTTAATTGATATTGAAGAAAATGCTTCATAGATTGCCATAGCCACTTTTTTACTATGACATCACTAGCTCTACATATTATGTTGGTATCATATATTTTTGCTACAGATAATACTTTCTTGTTTAGGACATATTGCTTGACTGTGTATGATGGATGATGATGCTTCTTGGTTCTATTATATTTCAATAAATTTGTAATTCTTGTAACAAAAAAAATAATATAATATAATTTATTTTTTTTAATTTGAATTTTAGCGACTATTTTATGATCATTTTTTTATTTAAATAATTTTTAATTGATTTTAAGATTAATTTTAAAATTGATACTAAAAATAAAAATAATATAAAAAATCTTTAGATCGATTTTTTGATCGATACTTTAAATTAAAAATATTTTAAAAATATTAATGATTAATTTTAAAATCAATTTTTATTTAATATTTCTGACAAATTTAGTGACCACTTTTATGATCGATATCAAAAATAAGAAATTATTAAAAATTTATGACTGATTTTGAGATCAATTTCTTAAATAAAAATATTTTAAAAAAATTAAGATCAATTTTGAGATTGATTCTAATTTAATAATTTTAAAAAATTTAGCGATCATAATTGATATTAAAAATATTATAAAATAATTTATGACTAATATTTGATCAATTTTTTTAAAATAAAAATATTTAAAAAAAATAGCAATCGATTTTAAGATTGATTGTGAGATGGATTATATTTTAATAATTTTTAATAAATTTAGCGATCAATTTTGCAATCAATTTTAAAAATTAAAATATTATAAAAAATAAATTACAACTAATTTTGCATCTAATTATTTAAATAAAAAGATTTTAAAAAATTAGCAACCAATTATTTCAATCAATAAATCAATTGTAAAATAGTTAAAAAAAATTATTTTTGATTGCTAAATCGATCATAAAATTTTAATTAATTTTTTTTACTTTCTATCGCAAAATTGATCGTAAAATATTACGATCAATAAAATCAGTCACAAAATATTAACGATCAAAATTTTTGTCATCGATTTAAATCGATCGCAAAATAAATTAGCAATCGATTTTATTATTTAGCAACCAATTTTGTGATTGCTAAAATTCTATTTTCTTGTAGTGAATGAAGACCCCATCGATGAGAGCAAAAAAAATACTGATGCTTCCATCACAACTACGATCATGATATCGAGGAATGCCTCTAGCTCAAGGATGAGATTGAAGCTACGATCCGAAAGGTTACCTCAAAAATATGTTCGAAAGTGATAGGTTCGAACACCCAAAAAGCAATCTCAGCACAAGCTTAATGAGGAGAACAACAACAATCGATGCATGACTGGTGTCATCAATGTGATCACCAGGCTCACAAGCGATTGGGGGATAGAAGGTCGACCAGAGGGACAAAGGGATGACATGCGAAGAACTCCATTTCTATCTATAATGAAATGTATCATCGGTGAGTCTAGTGCCTTTTGGTTACATTAATAAAATGTTTCTCTTTAAACCTTATCATGAGTTTTTTGTTAAAATGATTGCATTTGACTGATATCAACTACTCGGATTGACAAAAAATGCCACTCAAGACAACCATGTCCAGCCTCGATCCTTGGGGAACAACAATCAGAGAAAATCTGAGTCGGGATATCTGGATCCTGATCTAGATGCTGGTGACTAGGTCAGAAAGCACTAACCTCATGGAGATATCTCGGCTACAACTAAGACCTCCATAATGGTGATCGATAAGGCACCAGTCACAAGAAGATATCTTGATCTAAGTTGGGACCTCCACCTTATCGAGATCTCCTCGAGCACCCCACTAGGGATTGGATCGAGACTATGATCGTGACTTGGCAAAACTGCCGCAAATTGACTTTGGATTTACTATAGACAAGACCTCATTGGGATCTCCCCAGGCACCTCTCTAGGGATCGAGTCGAGATGATGATGGTGACTTGCCAAAACTACCACAAATCGACTTCGGATTGACTATGGATGAGATTTCATAGGGATCTCCCCGAGCACCCAACTAGGGATTGGGTTGAGATGACAATGGTGACTTGGCAAAACTATCATAAATTGACTACAAATGAGACCTCATCGAGATCTCCCAAAGCATCCTACTAGGGATCGAGTCGAGACGATGATGGCAACTTAGCAAAATTATGATAAATCGACTTCAAATGATTATGGATGAGACCTCATCAGGATCTCTTCGAGCACCCTACTAAGATTGAGTTATGATAATGATGGCGACTTTACAAAATATCACCATAATCAACTTTGGCTCGACTATCGATGACAGAATCCCGACACTAAGGCCCTGGACCATGGTCTAAGCCAGGGATCCCCACTTAACAAGCAATTAATTGAAGCTATGACTAAGCCATCTAGGTAAGCAACCAACTGAAGTCATTCAACATAGGCATTAAAAGGGAATGGAGAAATCCATTTCATTACAAAATGTTCATTACAAGAAGATTGCTATCAATAAAAATGAGAAAAAAGTAAAAAAAACAAGTAAGCCTAGTCGAGGTTCTTGGGCACAAGCTCTACACTCCCAATGGCATCCTCAATGGTAGGGCCAAAAGCTGGGTCCTCGATTAGGGTAGTCTCATCCTTAGCTAGGGCAGACTTATCTTCGATCGACGAGAATCCCCAACCCTATCGTCATTGTTCTCGAGGCGAAGGTGGCTTAAGTCTAATTTTGGAACATTCGACCCAAGCACACCTTGTAGGCTTCGAAGCTGTATACGTAGGCCATTGAGGAGCCCTCGACCACCTCATCCTCGAACTTTACTGAAGTCTTGAACTCTTCAATGCCCTTAGTTTGGCCTCGATGATGGCCATCGCCTTCTCCTCTTCAGCTTTGGCCTTGACAAGCTCCATCTTATCCTCAGTGGCTCTAACTGCTGCTTTCTTGAGCTCCAAGGCCTTCTCAAGTTCAACCACCTTCTAATTACTATAAGAAAATAGAGTAATAGCGACGGTTATTAGCGATGGTAAACAAACCATCTCTAATAGTAATATATACGGACTATTTATTATGATAGAAATTAAATTCATCGTTAAAAGGAGAATACGTATTAGCGATGATTTTTTTTATTATTAGCGATGGTAATATCGTCGCTATAAATTTAATTTTAAATAATTAGTATTAGCGATGGCTTTAGTGGCCCAAATTAGCCATCGCTGATATCTACCCTAAAAATCACCCCCATCTCCAACCACTTGGTTTCATTCTCCACTGGCTCCCCTTCTCCCCCCACCTTCAGTCCCTTTCTTCCCCTATCATACTGTTGGAGCCCCCGTCCCCATGCCCCAGCCCCTATGTTGCTGTCCAAATTTGGCATCCTCGTATCAGACCAATCGTCCCTGATCTCGGACCCTCCCCTTCTTCCTTACCCCCTCCCTTCTTCACCTAATGCTATCAGAAACTTATCGAAGCCCCATTCCGATGCCCCGACCTCCCTTTCTTTCCAACCTCTCCCCTTTTTCCTCACCACCGTCGCCACGTTGAATTGGCTATCCCCATACCAATCGGCCTTTCCCTCATCGGATCCACCATCCCCCCCTCTGCCCTTCTTCCCCGCCTCCCCCTTCTTCCTGGCCCCACCGCGCCATCAGAATGCTGCACTGTCGAACCCGCACCCCAATTCCTGCACGCCTCTTCTCTCTGCTCTATCTAGTGAGTATTAGCAATGACGACAGAGCCATTGCCACGTGCCGTTCCTCCTCTTTAAATTTTTAATATTTAAATTTATATTTATCAATTTATTTAAATTTATAATATTTAAATTTAATTTATGCATGCAAAGTGCATTCTCGATCACTGATAAGATCTGTATGAGTGCTGGTACTGTACGAAACCTCGCATTTGATGGTGCTCTCAAAAGGTGAACCATTTCAGGAGCTCTCCGATGAGGATAGCCCCACTGCCTTCGACGATAGGAGTTCGAGGCCGAGCCACCATCGGACCAGCTCTAGCCCACTCATCTACTCCAACGGTAGTGGGAGCAACTCGATGAGTTCTCCGGTAACCAATGTTCTTCCGATGGAGAATATTTGCCCTTCGAGGATAATCGATAAGACCCGAGTGGCGACGCTGAGGAGCTTGCTTCCACCCATCACAAATGATATGGGCCGATTTGATTAGGTTTAGGCCAGGCTCGGATCTCATATTTTAAAAGATTCTAGGGCCTCAACCTGACTTGAATCTCAAAAAAATTTTCAGACCGGGCTTAGGTAGGGATGTGGCCTGGTCGACTCAACCCCTTTCAATCCTATTTGCATTGCTACTCAGTACTTTAGAACCTTCAAGATGAAATTTGTTGGATGCCATGCTAGTGTGCTAGCACAGCCTAATCATCTGGCATGCCCCAAGTCTGCATGCATGGAACGTGCATCCCGACCCTTCCTGTTGGCAATGCTGCTCGGTACTTTGAAACTCCTTAATTTAAAAATTTTAAAAATATTGTATTGCATAAAAGTATAGACCCATTATTTGATTAATATACATATTCTATGACATCCATACATTTATATATTTTTATATGGATAGAGAATTATGTACATTAGTTAATTGATTGTCCATATGGATAATTTAGAAAATACAATTAATTCTATAGGTCATAACAGTAATCAAATGGTATAGTGAGGATTCGAGAAAATTTTAGAAAGTATTTTTCTTTAGTTCTCCTTACATATCTTACGTCTTGGGGGAGAACTAAGGAGAGATATAGTCAAACTTTCTTTGGCTCCTTTTACATATTATTTGATTACTGTACTTGACTTATAGAATAATATAATTTTGAACGAGATAGGACTTTCTATACCTATTAGTTGATGATAGGATACAATTATTATATAAGCCATTTGAAATAATAAAATAATCATTTAGCAATTGCCTTATATTTCTAAATACAGAATCCTTAGGTAGTGTGTCATAGACCGTAGTTGGATGAATTATCGAATAGTCAATAGGATGATTTTTACTGAATATAAAGAGGGTGTAGAGTACTTCTGTGATTATACTTTTGAAAATACAGTACTGTTACATCAAGGATGGGCTCGTTACCCTTGTAAGAGATGTGGTAATAGAGAAATCTTTGATAGGGATACAATAACTATCTATTTATATAGGAGTGGATTTATGTCCAACTACAAGCATTGGTGCCTACATGGAGAGACACAGGAGATAATTGCAAGATTAGAAATGAATAGGATAAGAAAACAAATAGAATGATAGATATGATTTTGGATGCTGTTGGTCCTAAATTTAACTGAGATGTGAAGGACAATCCAGGAGCTGGCAGCATTGATTTCTATCGTATGCTGAGAAATCATGATGAACCACTATGGCTGGGATGTGAAACACATACTATATTATTAGCTATATCAGAGTTGTTGAACATGAAGGTCGAGTTTAATATGATGGTTAACTATTATGATAGGATAGTAGCAATCATAAAGAAAATACTACCGAAGGATGAGAAGCTTGTTGGAAGTTTCTACACTTCAAAGAAAATGATGAAATGGTTAGGCATGGGATATAAGAAGATAGATGCATATCGTAATGATTGCATGCTTTTCTATAAGGAGGACCAACTGAAGAGCTCATGCGACATATGTGGTAAAAGTTGATTTAAGCCAAGGTAAGAAAATAGGAATCAAAAGGATATATCATATAAGGTTCTTTGATATCTTTTCCTCACTCCTAGGCTTCAGAGGCTCTACTTATCCAAGAATACTGCGGATAGATGAGATGTATAAAGAAAAGATTCACAAGTACTCTGATATGATGACTTATCCATCGAACAGTGAGGCATGAAAGAAATTTGATGTTTGCCATCCTTTATTTGCTCAGAAATCATACAATATCAGATTAGACCTATCTATCGATGGGTTTACATATTTAATCATGCAGTGCTCTTATTTATATTGATCAGACTTTATTACTCCATACAATCTACTACCTAGGATGTGCACGAAAGAACATAAGATCTTTCTTATATTAGTCATTTCTGGACCACGACATCCTAATAGAAGCATTGATATATATCAAGGCCTCTTGTTGATGAGTTAAAATTCTTATGGTCCCATGGCATATATACTTTTGATATATCAAAAAAGCAAAATTTTATAATAAAGGCTGCATTAATATGGACTATTAGCAATTTTTTCACTTATGGGATGCTATCAGGATGAAGGATTCATGGGAAGCTAGTATTCCTATTGCATAGAGAATACAGAAATATTTTAACTTAAGGATGATCGTAAGTCCTGCTGATACAATTATGATCATCAATTTCTCCCCAAGTATCATCTTTTTCAAAAGCAACAGGACAGTTTTAGGAGGATTAAAATAGAGAAGGATGAGACACCCCCACAACTCGATGGTATGGAAGTGTCTCAGACAGTGTTCCAACTAGACGAAGTCCAGTTTGGCATACTATTCAACAAACAAAAATCTTAGGAGTTAGTAGAACTCATAACTGGATGAAGCGCAGCATCTTCTAGAAATTATCATACTGATCCACCAATTTGATCTGTATAATCTTGATGTCATTTATATTGAGAAGAATATGTTCGATAATATTTTTTATACTGTTATGGATGTCAAGGGTAGATGAAAGACAATCCCAAGGTCTGAGCAAATATGAAGAACAATGCAAGCATCCTCTATTAAAGCTAATTGAGGTGTCTCTAAAAAAATTTTTGAAGCGAAAGCATCTTACACCATAACGAGGGAGCAGTTGAAGGATGTATATGAATGGTGTAAAAATCTTAAATTTTTATATGATTATTCAGGTAATCTAGCTTGGTGCATCAATATCAAAGATTGCAGTTCTATAGGCTAAAGAGTCATGACTACTATGTCTTCATGCAACGATTACTTCATGGACTTAGTGTGATCTCTTTTCCAATCTCATATGGAGTTCTTTGATCGAGCTTAGTGTTAGATTTTAGATATTTTACATATAGATTTCAAAATAATTTTGAATTTAAGCAGCGAAAGTCAAGATTAAAACAGTTTTAATCCTACATATGTACAGATCAAAATCTTATATCTATTAATCTAGTTCATATGATGATAAATAAAATATAAAGCATTTGATTTTAGATATTAAAAATTTATTTATGATCCAATCACATACTTGAATTGCATAACTCTTCAAATTCAAATTTGTAAATGCCTTCAGGTTTAATATAGCCGTACAAATGTCCAACTTCTACGGATATCCATATGAGGCCTAATCTGATTGAAAGCTTTATATTCTCTCTGGAGTGCTAGCTCTCTTGTAGAGAATACTTTCTTGATGGTTGAATAGGATCTCCTTCAATCTCCTAGACTTTCTCAAAAGGAAGAAGACAAGGTGTAAGAGGAAAAAGACTTGGAGAGGAGAGAACCTTTCTCTCTTTCTCCCTTGAATTTTCCCACACCCTCAAAGAGAACCCATACCCAAAAGGATGTTTCAGATCCCTGTCCATGTCTCAAAGCCCCTCTATTTAAAGGGAGGCATCCAAGGATGAAAAGGCTAGAGTTTACGCAAGGCTAGGTTTGACAAGATCAAACCCAATCAAACTGGGAGTCCTATTTTGATCCAATCAAAATCAGATCAAATCAGATTTGATCTTAATCAAAAAAGACATAAGAGAGGTGTAGAGGTGCTTGGGCTAGTCCAACCATTGCCAAATCAAATTTGGCATTGGGCTTAGGTGGTGCAAAAAGAGAGGTGGCGCCAAAGAGAAATCCTAGTCCAATTAAGATTCATTTATTTGCTGATTTAAATTCAATTTAAATCTGATTTAATCCTAACCAATTTAGAATTACTTGACAACTAAATTAAGTTAATTCTAATCTAATTAGAACTTAATTAAATCTAGATTAAATCCAAATCTAATTAGAAAATTGATTCAATCAAATCCTAGTCAAAGTAAGAATTGTTCTCCTTATACAATTAGATTATTTTATAAATCAATTAAGCTTGATCTAATCAAATCTAAACCAATCTAAATTAAAATATTCAATTAGATCTGATTTGAATCCCATAGCTCAATCAGATTGAGCCAGACAATAATCTAATTACTAATTGATCCTCTTATAATTTACTAACACTTAGTGAATCTTTTAATTATAACTTTTACATTGGATTAATCATCAATCATATTGATAATTAAATTCTATTATGATTTATAATCGTAATTCAACTATCTGGTCAGTCAAAAATCTCTATTTGTGTGATCTCATAGATTCTATTCTATCTGATAGTGAGATATATCATGATCTCTATCATAGCATCATTGAAATCTTTTCAATGGGTCGAAATATTCTACTCTCATTCAATCAAGGATTATTGATGCAGAATAATTCTAGTAAGCTCTCACAATCTACCAGTGATATTTAGCAGTATGCAGTGACAATCCAGCAGAATAAAAATAATAAATCTCTAATATAGTTACTGTATGATTCAATCCCTCTATCATGAGTCCCACCAGATGGTATATCATGGATAAATCATCAAACCTCAACATTGATCATATGATAGATTCAATTAGCTTAAGTCCTATGTGATTCTCATAAAAACTTATTTTCATCAATCACACTGCTATGACTATAGACTTAAGGACTCGGCCTCTCAATTCTCACAGGTCTGCTCCTTTCTGCTAAGGTCGATAGATCTCATATGTGCACCTTGCTTCCACAGTAGATCTTATATGTGCACCCTGCCACAGTAGATCAACTATTGCCAACATCCACTACAAGGACTCATTAAGGTAATATTTTGTATAGTCAAACTCTAGCAGCCTCACTATGAGCAGCTGTGGCACCGTAGGTCAAAAGATCAATTATCCTGCTATAGTATCGAGAAAGTCACTAATAGTGAGTAGATATCTATGTGACTTCTATATTAGTCACGCTCAGTAGTAGTTATTCTCTAATAACCACCTGCACTCTCACTCCAGTGTTTCGATATCGTAGACTGAGACTCATTTGTCCGAAGAAAGTGATCCTGCATCGATCTGTCTAGATCAATCACCATCTCCATGATGATCCTATGATTGAAAATAATTTAAGAATTAACCACCAATGACATATGTATTTAGAATATGTGTCATCATCTTGTTAATCTCTTAGATGATTCATGGATATATACAACATGAATGAAAATAAACTATCCGTCAAGTACAAAGACATGTCCTAGAAATATGATGTGCGTCAGCTAAGATTGACTTCTAGGAATACATCTAACAATCTTTCACTTGCACTAAAGCCAATCTTCATATGCCAATCTTCGATCTTCAACTGGCTAAGTGACTTAATTAGTGGATCTACCATATTTCATGTGGAGTCTACTCTCTACACCTTTAAGTATTTTCACTCGAGGTAGTCATGCATCCTGCCACTCTATATGCTTGGAAAGACCTTGACTCTTTAACGAAGTCTATGACGTCATTTCTTTGCAGTACAATATCATGACATTTAATGAGCTAACATAAGAATAGAATACATCCTACATATTTACAGTGTACTCAGCTTCCATTGATTAGTTGCTTAGAACCCTTCCAATATACTAAACCAACATAACACAAGAATACACCTTAATGTAGACATTCTAACATCAGTATCTGTGTATCCTCCTACTTCTAGCTTAATCTTTTTTCAAAAATTAGAAAAAATTCTTAGTCCTTCTCAAGTATTTAAGGATATTTTCACAGCAATCCAGCACTCCTAGCCTAGATTCTACTAATATCACTCGTGACACTCACGGTAATAGCGATATCAGGTTGAGTAACAGCATGGCATACTTCTATGCCCAAGAGATAGCAGACCCCTCTTAGAGTTTTCTATGCTGAATCTTTTTAGCATCTTCTCTATGTACTTTTTTATGAAAACTCAAGCATCCACTTGGATCTATCTCTGTAGACCTTTATATTCTTAGAATATAGGATGCTTGCCTTGGGTCATTCATAGAGAATTCAATGTACAACCACATTTTAACCGTTGCCAATATGGATACTCCCAATCAGGAGGATGTCATCCACATACATTATGGAGAATGCAATAGCACTCCTATTAATCTTTATGTAAACATATAATTTTTTATCATTCTTGATGAAATCAAATAATTTGATCACATTATTGAAACAAGTATTCCAACTCTGAGATACTTGCAGACTTTATAATCTCCATCACAAGAAGTGAAATCTATAGACTACTCTATACAGATATCTTCCCAAGATATCCAATCAGAAAAGCTATTTCACATCTCTTTCTCAGAGTCGATGTCTAACATCGCCTTGTTGTAGGTTTTGGGATCATCTCTATGTTTCCTATCTCTCGTGAGAAATACTTTCTCTACATCCTCTGTTAAGCATACCTAAGTACCTTTGAGAAGGATGGAGATCCTACTAGATCTATGAGATGGAGGAGGTACTATATATACTAGCTCATCATGAATAGGTTCTATTGGTCCTATGACTGTTGCTCTTCAAGACTCTCTCTTTGAGCTCAACTTTCCTCCACTGCTTCATTTGGATAAACTATTTTTTTGAAGAAGATAGCATGATGACTCACAATCACATTATGATCCTTTAGGAAGAAAAAATAGAATTCCAAACTTTTTAGGATATCCAAGATATCCTATGAAATGAGCTCTCATAGATCTAGCCTCTAATATGTCCGCCTGCTGTCTTTGACACAGACTGACATTCTCAAATCTTGAGATAATCAAGGTTGATTTTTTACTATGTCATATTTCATACGGTATGGTAGGAATGAATTTAGAAAAAATCTTATTCAATAGATAAATTTCAAAAAGTAAAGCATGTCTCCAAAAAAATAAAGATAAATCAGTGAAGTTTATCTGGATCAGTCCATATCTCATATGATCCTAATCCTCCTCTCAGATACCTCATAGATCTGAGGTGTACTAAGAGGGATCCACTATAAAACTATGTATTTTCATAAGATATTAAAAAATTTTTACTTTGATATTATATCCTCGTTTGATCGAAGTATCTTAAGAGTTTTTTGATTTGCTTCTCTACTTCATATCTGAATTCTTTAAACTTTTTAATGGCCTCAAATTTATATCTCATACACATACCCATACTATGATTAATCATCAGTAAAGATAATAAAATAGAAACAACCTTCTCTAACTGGCACATCAAATGAGCCACACATATCAAATGTGTATAAGGATAAGTATCTTAGTTGTCCTTTTTTCTTATCCCACAAGAGCCTTGATCATTTTTCTAAAAAGATGATACACAACTAGATATGACTCACAGTCAATGAGCTCAAATATCCATATTTCTTGAGTCTGTTAATTATTTCTTGTCCTATATGATCTAGCTTAAGGTGCACTTATACTTCAGATTTATCTCAGTTTGGATCTCTCAGACCCTATAGCATTCACTGCTTGCTCAAATAAATTCACAGATGTATTACTATGCAAATAATAGAGACTATCTCTAAGAACTAAATTCAGACGGTAATCACAAAGGATAGGTGCCCACGGTCACAGCACAAGCCTTATCCTATTGCCGACTTGAAGGGTTACTTCACCTTCCCTCAGCCCTCTACTTTTTCATAGACCTACAATGAAGTGCATAAATAGGCACTAGAGTCTAATGCTCAATTAGAAGAAGAAAAAATTGTAAGGTCAGTTTTGAGTAATTCTGACATACCTTCTCAAGGCATGTCCTTATTTCTTTAGATTCTCCAGATATCTGCCTCTGAATTTTTTAAGATCTCTTAGTTACAACATATTGATCAATTTAGATTATATGCTATCATGGTCATTCATATGATAGTTTACTATAAACTGTCCATACAAACTAAGAAGAGATCGCAGGATCAAATCTACTAGCAATCCTTGTGCATGGTGATGTAGAGCTTTTCAAACTTTTAATGTTCCTAATCATTATCAAATAGTGATCATCGACAAACAGCCATCGTGCATCTCATGCGCTGTGCGACTCTGATCACCTTACAATATTTATAAATGAGTCAGTATATCTTGGCAATGTACATGTTCTCATGCATGTGTTGGAGTGCATCTGACATGGACCCCAATATATAGCACCTGCCATTATTATATTGTCTATTACTTATCAAGTATAGCTCTTGATCATATATTGGATGAGCTAGTATGTAGGGATATCCTGTAACACCCGAGTCGAGACTATGGTAGTTAAGAACTTGCAGGTACACAAACATTCATCATGATATATGGTACAATATGTCATTCATGATATACATGAGTATTTATATATTAGCTAAAATAGCAGTAGCAAAGTCCAGATTTAGTAATTAATTAATAAGAAAATGATCGAGAAAAAATGGAAGAATCGAATTGATACTTTTGGCTGAAACAGGGGTTCGAGTCGACTCGAATTTTAGTGGAGTCAGCTCGACGGTCGGAAAACAATCAAATTAGGTTGAAATTTTGGATGTTTTACATTAAAATAATTCTATGAAAAATAACTGAGCAACTTCACTCCGTAAATAAAGGATTAAAAATTTTCTTAGCACCACATCAACAAATCCATAATTAAGTGATTTTTCTGGGGTTAAACATCTAGCAAACCAAATCTTAGCTTATTTTTCATTCCAAAGCTTAGTCACCAACCCTTCTTGCTATTAATTTTGTCCCTTAGCTAAACCAAAAATGTTGGAGGAGAAAGGGAGGCTAGAAAGGGAGGAATTTTCGAGCAAAATTTGAAGGAAATTCAGCTAGAACAAAGGTTTTATTGAAAACAGGGTTGGAAGAGAAAAAATTTACTGTTGGAAGAAAAGGAAGAAACTGTGGGTAGCAGTCGAGATTTAATCATCTGAGGTAAGTATTTTGATCCCTAAATGGCTTATATTAAACCTTGAATGATTTCTATCTAATATGAGGTTTAGATGACTGGAATTGTGTGATTTTTGAACTAAAAATTAGAAAATAAGAGCTGTGACTAGTTTTCTTGAAATTTATCTGAATTATTTTAGAAAAAAGGGTTTAACTTAGAATTTGCTGAATATGAAAGGAGTCATGAAGGAGAGATATGGATTGAATTGCTGGAATTCTCAAGTTATATTGAGGATTAGCTAACTCTAGGTCAAGTAAACAGGATAGAACTAAAGTGAAAAATGAAAAAAGGGCTAAAAATTAAGCATATAAGACAAAGTATGCATCTTCATCCTCATGTATCATATAGTACTATAATTGATAAGTATGTATCTACTTCTTATAAAAAAAGTAAATTTGATAATAAAAATAGTCATACTGTTCAGTGATGATTATCTAACTTGTTTCATTATATTTTGATATAAAAAAGTCTTATCTTGAAAAGAAAGTCAATTTCTTATTATTTTATAGCTTATACACTTGTATGAAGTATGAAAATAGGATTGTTCTTTTGATAACTTATGAATACAGCATTTGTATGTTATGTATCATGTTTATGGTTTGAACAGCATGGCAAATCATGGTTTGAAATATGTTGAAACAGCTTATCGAGTTTTTATCAAATATATTTTCAACAGCCATCCATAGGAGTGATCAACCTTTTGAGTTTTTGAGTACCAACGGCTCCTTGTGAAACATTATGCCCATGAGGGCCCAGTTGTATCAAACATACCGTATCGATTGCCCATGATAGGGGTGCATTGTGGAATAGTCGATGAAAGCCAGCGGCACCTCCTAACGATTCCGTATGCCCAGTGGGTCTAGTTTTATCCAACGCACCGTATTGATGTCCATAGTAGGGGTGCGTTGTGGTGTAGTTGACAGTAGCTCAGTTGTTTTCTATTTTGATGATCTTACACTGCTTTACTTCTATTTGGCATATAAAGTTTTAAAGCCTATTAATTATTTATGACATATGTATTATGAGTACTACAGAAATCTTTCTATTTTTCCACTATTTAGTGGATTGTTCACTCACTGAACTAGTGTCTCATTATGTATTTCTATTTTCTTTCTCTTTTGATAGGTTTAAGGCTTTATAACTCTGCATAGCAATTACATCTTCAGCACTCATTCTAGCAGAGGTTGGTCATGACGGTTAAGGGAGGAGTATTCATTTTGGGTCCTTCATCCTTGTGCATGATAGCGAGTGTGGGGAGCTCATTTTGGGGAATTATAGTTTGGGATTATATTCTATGTTGAGTTATATTTTGGGTGGAGTATATATAGACTAAAAGAAAGTGGCAATGGGATGTACTGTAAACTTATGGATGGATGTTAAATGAAACTTAATGTTGCTCTTCAATCATGTTAAGTAAGTAGGACTTGACTCTAGTTTATGGTTATATTGATTGTTGGCTATTGTGAGTATTGTATTTGCTTTACACTGTAGTAGGTTGGATATCTGATTAAAGCTTTGGCAAGTTGTAGTAAATGGCTAGAGTTTAATAGTGCCTTATGAACCGCGGCATAAGATGTTATCAAAATTCTGTTCGATTGCCACACTCATGCCCGATCTAGAGAGAGGTGTGATATATCCTAATCGAGAACATGGTTTAATTTTCTAAAAACTAAGAATGATTCTTAGATTTTTGGATCAGTCTATGTAATTGATTTTGATTAAATGGTTGATATCTAAGATTCAAGCTAGAGGTTGGAAGCTGACATAATAAGCCGCAGAGAATAAAGATTCTAATTAGATATTTGTACCTGATTTTATATTTGCTCTAGAAACTTTTAGAAGCAAATAGACTCTCACTATTTTTTCGGATCCCTACACTCCTTGGGTAAAGAAGCAAAATCCTAATACAACAACTGAATTTTTAGTGGATATTGCAATCCCACCGATGTCATATACCTCACCTGATAGATATTGATAATACATACACCGATGCATGAATATCTTTTTATCCAGATACTTCTCTAAGCATGTTGCAGCGACTTGGTCTCTAAGTTATGTGGATCACCTGACAGATATTGACCATACTCCTTAGTTAAGTCGATCCACTATTTACAAGCAGGTGCAACATAAGAGTAACTTTGTGATGAAAGTTACTCCATCCTTATCCTGGCGCAACTCTTTGCTAATAGAGTGGTTGCATATTCTCGATGTAACTGAACGACTATGACAGCTGAGAACAATCAATGCTGATAGCATGCCCGCACATCTACAATGGTGGAAGACCTAGGACTTAATATTTATGTGGAAGTTTGGGTTCAGATCTCATCCAATTAGTCATCACCACGACTAGTCCTATTAGCATGAGCTAAATCGAACCACCAAGCAACCTGATTCAAGATACAATCTATCAAGTTGGCCAGATAAGTGAAGATGAGTGAGAGGCTCCCCCTTGACAATTCAAGGATCTTAATTATGTAACCACCATCTAGCACTTGCTTTAGACACAAATTGATCAATTTGTTTCAAATAGACTAGCTTAAGTGATTGAAGCTCGAGCCACTGAGCTGAATTAAGTCTTTGGATCAATTGGTTGAATAAATAGATTTCAATCGACCCGACCAACTATAATTATTGGTTTGATCGTGAGCACTCTTTACCTAATCCTTATCAATTTTGAATGGATTCGATCAACCGCTTAAATTGATTTGGTTCCATTAAGTTCAAATCAATTATCCTAGGTGTAATCTAATTAAATGACCTAATCTGATTTATCCATGACCAATTCCTCAAGCACAAACATAAATTTCAGATCTTAAATCTAAATTTTCAGATCTAAATTCTTTGGATGAAAAATAAATTTTAGATCTTAAAATACTTTTCAGATCATGCATACAATCATATATTACATGTATAAATTAAATTCAAGTTATAGAAATTAATTTCAGATCTAAACATGCAATCACATATCATACATATGAACAAAATTTAGATCATGAAAACTAATTTCAGACCTAAGCATACTTTCATATATCATATATACGAATAAAAAATAAATCTCAAAACTCTTTTAGATCTAAATAATAATACATATATCATATATATTAAAAATATCAGATCTAAAATTTTATTTTAATCAAAAATTTTCAATACCATACTAGGACAACCATACAGCATAACAAGTTATACTAGGATAACCTTATATCAGAATGATATCAAAAATTTTTAAATCTAAAATTTTTTCGACAGATTTTAGATCTAAATTCTAAAATTCAGATCTAAACATGTTATGGTATCGAAACTAGTTTTCGATTTTTACATCTATGAAATAATTTTAGATCTTAGCCACTAATCATATATCTCATATATAATAATAATCAAATCTAAAAATTAATTTTTTATATCAAAATTAACAATCATATATCCCATACATGATTCATAAATCAGATCTAAAATCATTTAATATTGATATAGGATAATTGTTCAACAAAAGGGGTAAACCTTATGCCAGGACAACCTTGTTTCATATCAATGTTGAACAAATCATGATATATTAGATATAAAAATATTCATACATCTCATACATGAATAAAAATTAGATCTAAAATTTTGAAAATACTTTTCAAAATATCCAACATCGATATAGGACAATCTTTATAACACAAGGGGAAAACCTTATGTCAGGATAATCTTATTTCATATCAATATCGAATGTATATCAGATTAATTTCAAAGCTAATTTAAAATTAAATCTTATCTTATTCTCATATATATGAATCTGTGGCTCTGAAACCACTATTAGATTTTAGATATTTTGCATGTAGATTTTAAATTAATTTTGAATTTAAGTAGCGAAAGTCAAGATTAAAACAACTTTAATCCTACGCGTTCATAGATCAAAATCTTATACCTATTAATCAGGTTCATATGAAGATAAATAAGATATAAAGTATATAATTTTAAAGATTAAAAATTTATTTATCATCGAATCATATATCTGAATCACAGAACTCCTTCTCGAATCCAGATCTGTGGATGCTTCAGGTTTTGATATAGCCGTGCATGTGCCCGACCTCTACGGGTATCCACATGAGGTCTGATCTGATCAGATGCTCTATATTCTCTCTGAGGTACTAGCTTTCTTATAAAAAATATTTCTTTGATGGTTGAACAAGATCTCTTTCAATCTCCAAGTCTTTCTCAAGAAGGAAAAGACAAGGTGTAGGAGGAAGAAGACTTGGAGAGGAGAAAATCTTTCTCTCTTTCTTCCTTAAATTTTCCCACACCCCAAAGAGAACCCACATCCAAAAGGAGGTTTTAGATCCCTTTCCACATCCCAAAGCCTTTCTATTTAAATAGGAGGCATCCAAGGGTGATAAGACTAGAGTTTGTGTAAGACTAGGTTTGATAGGATCAAACCCAATCAAACTGAGAGTCCTGTTTTGATCCAATCAAAATTAGATCAAATCAGATTTGATATTAATCAAAAATAGACATAAGAGAGATAGTGTAGAGATGCTTGGGTTGGTCCAACCATATGCCAAATCAAATTTGGCATTGGGCTTAGATGGCGCAAAAGAGAGGTGGTGCCAAAGAAAAATTCTAGTCCAACTAAGATTCATTTGTTTGCTGATTTAAATATAATTTAAATCTGATTTAATCCTAACCAATTTAAGATTAGTTAGTAACCAAATTAAGTTAATTCTTAGTTTAATTAGGAACTCAATTAAATCAAGATTAAATCCTATTGTAATTAAAAATTGATTCAATCAAATCCTAGTCAAAGTAAGAATTGTTCTTCTTATGCAATTGGATTATATCATAAATTAATTAGACTTGATCTAATCAAATCCAAATCAATCTAAATTGAACTAATTTAATTAGATCTGATTTGAATTTTATAACTTAATCAGATTGAGCCAGACAACAATCTAAATGCTAATTGATCTCCTACAATTCACTAACATTTAGTGAATCTTTCAATTATATTTTGTATTGTATTAATTATCAATTACATTGATAATTAAATTTTATTATGATTCATAATCATAACTCAATCATCTAATCAGTCAGAAACCTCTATTGCGTATGACTCCATAGATTCTATTCTGTTTAGTAACGAAATATATCATGATCTCTATCATAGTATCATTGAAACTCTTTTCAATGAGTTGGAATGATTGCACTCTCACTCAATCAAGAATTATTGATCCAAAATAATCTTAGTAAGCTCTCACAATCCACCATGACACTTAGTAGTATATAGTGGCAATCCAGCAAAATAAAAGTGATGAACCTCTAGTACAATTATTGTGTAATTCAATCTCTCTATTGTGAGTCCCGACCAAATGGTAGGTCATGAATAAATCATCAAATCTCAATATCGATCATATGATAGATTCAATTAGCTTGAGTCCTACTGTGATTTTTATGAAAATTTTTTTCATCAATCACACTGCTATGACCATAGACTTAAGGACTCAACCTCTCAAATCTCATAAGACTACTCTTTTTTGCTAAGATCGATAGATTCTATATAAATGCATATCCTACTTTCATAGTAGACCAACTGTTGCCAATATTCACTATAAGAACCATTGAGATAATATTTCTGTATAGTCAAACTTCAGCAGTCTTACTGTAAGCAACTGTGGCACCACAGGTCAAAGGACTAATCACCTTACTACAGCATCGAGAAAGTTATTAACGAGTGAGCAGACATGTATGTGATTTCTTATGTTGATCACACTCCATGTCAGTTATTCTCTAACAACTAGCTGCACTCTCACTCCAGTGTGCTACATCTAGTCTCGAGACTCATCTGTCCAAATGAAACGATCCGTGCATCGATCTATCCGAATCAATCACTATCTCCATGATGATCTTATGATTAGGAGCTATTTAAGAATTAACCACCAATGACATATGCCTTAAATTTTTAACTTTTTGAGAATATGTATCATCATCTTGTTAATCCCTTGTACGATTCATGGACACATACAATATGAATGAAAATAAACTGTCTATCAAGTATAAAAATATATCATAGAAATATGATATGCATCAGTCAAAATTGGCTTTTAGGGCATACATCTAACATAGTCTTTTCTTCAGAGATATTTATGCTGTCGAACTATCTACCGACCATATCTCTAGTCTTGAGGCTAGCAGTGTAAAAACTATATATAAGTTAGAAAAGATATTCTCTCTTAATTTTTTTGACTCTATGGAGCACCTCGTGATTCATCTAACATATGAAGCTAGGATCGAAGGACAAGCACAGTACAGATATATGAATTTATTTAAAAAATACATGCACAGTCTCAAAAAAAAAGTGAAAAATAAGATCGAGTCGAAGATTCTATTGTGGAGGCTTACATAATTGAAGAAATTTCTAATTTCACTGACTCAAGTGGATTGAAATAATGATGATGGTGGTAAGGGATTAGAGGCAGATATCTCAATATTTGCCTATTCTACTAATGAATTTGGACACAAGATTCATCGAATATTAACTGATATTGAAATTCGACAGACAAAAATATATATTTTGCTAAACTGTGAGGAGCTTGACCCATATATTGAGTAAGTTCCATCATAATTTTAACTCTTCAATCATTTATTATCTGTACTTATCTTATGCATGTATAGGCAATATGATGAGATGCTGAGATGGACAATTCG
Organism: Elaeis guineensis; assembly: GCF_000442705.2. Taxonomy (NCBI): domain Eukaryota; kingdom Viridiplantae; phylum Streptophyta; class Magnoliopsida; order Arecales; family Arecaceae; genus Elaeis; species Elaeis guineensis. The sequence continues at coordinate 95,426,967 of NC_026003.2, read as the reverse complement.
AAGATAAGTGATGAATCAATTTTCACCCAGCACTCATAGAACTTTGTAAATTGATTCCATCAATTAGTAAGCGACCATTGTCCTTTCATTTATTTTAATTTTTTTAATTTATTTTTTATAATATGCAGGTTATACAAGGGGGCAAATCCATATCTAAGAAGTTAAGACCATTAAGTTACAGACTAACAAAATACATGACATATTATAATGGCTGTAACATAAATAGTTTTAAATTTTACATCCAGTAATATGGATATCATAAGAGTACAATGAACAGTGGTGTGTGTATAAAAGATAGCTGGTGGGAAGCGGTAGAGTGTGACTACTAAGGAATCCTTGAAGAAGTAATCAAGTTGACCTATCTTGGAGGTAATAGTGTTATTCGATTTAAGTGTTGATGTTTTGATAACTACAATTATATGAAGGTTGATCCATAGCACGGGCTTATTGAAATCAAATATGGATCAAAAGCATATGTCAACGATCTCTTTGTGCTAGCTCAACAAGCTGTTAAGTGTATTATACCGCTTTTCCATCAAGAGAGAAAGGAAAGAAAGATTGATGGGCTATACGTAAAATTAAGTCTCGAGCTATTCATTACAAACATGAAGAAGAAGAAGAGTCCTATTTACCAGAACACTTTTAGGAGGATAAAACATTAAGAGTTCATCGCCTTTAATAGATGTAGAGTTGGATGCTCCAGAAATTCTCTTACATGATGGCCAATATGAGGAGGTAGATTATACTAAGTTTGTTTTAAAGGACAATCCTATCCAAAAAGATGAAGTAAAGCAAGAAGAAGAAGAAGTGGAAGAAGAAGAAAAAGAGGAGGAAGAGAAAGAATCGGAAGAAGATTTCGAATGGTCTCAACATCTAAAGAGACGATGAGTAGTCGACCCCAGGAAGGAATGAGTCGATCCTAAAGAAAAATGGGTCAACTTTGGCATGCTGGAGAAGATTGGCATGCAATAGGAGTTGACCTCAGGGCAAATGGAGTTGACTCCTGAATAATTGAGTCAACTCCAGGGTAGATGGAGCCATTTTTGTCTTTGTGGTATGCTAGTTTTATTTACTTTTCATATTTATCTTGATCATTTCAATTATTATATTATTTATTATAATTATATAATTAATTTATGAATCTATTTATTTTTATTTTCAGATATTACAGGATGACTACTCCTAGAGGATGAAATCATGCTAGCCGAGAAGAGAGCTCCAGAGGACAGAGCTTTCGTGTGGCCAGCCCATATAGTTCTGCAGCACCCACACCATGAGATAAACTCTAATACTTTAAAAATTCTCATTAGGTCATTTTATCTTTTATTATCTATTATAATATTCTTTATGATCTTTTGTTACTCTCAGATTCGGATGATGTGGGATCACCATTGACCCCATAGTTACACGGAGCAGCGACCAACTCTCAGCCTCAGTGCCATGGTAAAGAATCTGCCCGTTCGCGGTACCTCTGACTCGATTAGAGGATAGAGAACTCGTGCATATTCAGAGTCACTCGTAAATACTAAATCTTCAAAGAATATGTTTAAAAAATTTTAACCATCTTAGAATCAATATTTATTGTTCAAAATTAATTTTACAAGATATTTAAGGAGCCTGGGGTGTCTCATGCGGTTATCAGGATCATTCGATAATTGATGCCTTGGTCGATGAATGAGTTCTTCAGTTAGCTGTCGAAGATTCGTGATGCTGCATGGGAGATATTCGTAGTCAGTCAAAGTGTTTAACTTTTAATTTATGATATATTTATAATCTATTTATTAATACATGCCATCATTTATTTGCAGTCATACTATCGATTCAAGACTCCTCATGATAAGGAGACCAGCCATTGGGTCTTCGAGGAGGTCGCCACACATAGGCTCCAAGATAGGCTGTACTATCTAAGATAGTCCGTCATTGAGTTCTCCAGTTTCAAGTCACCATCGGATTGAAAGACTTTCATGAGTTACTGGATGTGAAGGGACGTATGGGAGACCCTCTGTGGTCAGTAGAGCAGTGAGAAGTACTCCAATAGACGGTAGAGGGTCCGACAGAATTGGATCGCCCGCAAGATCTGATCAAGTACACGGCAGCTCCATTGGCATACTTGTTATAGCAGATAGATTGATAAAAATTTTAAACTTATATAATCTCATATTTAGTGATCATATATTTATTTTTATTAACTTAATTTTATTATTTATTGTAAACATGATAGCTGGGTCATGTACCATGTAGCTGCAGTTATGGGAGGCTACACAACAATATAGGAGGATCAGTGATTACTTAAATTCTAGGTCTAGACGAATCATGATAATTTAAAAAATTAATAAATTTTTATGTATACTGATATATATATAGAATAGCACTAATCAATTTCTAAACTGTATAGGTGGATTATGCAGAATATGTTGTAGCACGGTATGATAAGGATCCGTCCTCTCAGTCCCTCCTTGACCTCGAAGGATGGCTCAGGGCCATCGGAGGGGTGAGTAGGAACCGAATCATAGGGTTCAGACATAGCTTCGACCCTCCAGCAGTTCACTGATCTTCAACATCCTCCTCTCAAGCCTCGACGATCCAAATGTAGGATGATGCATTTATCGAGAAGTCGTGCAGATATTTTTTTGCCAGCGACCTCAGAGCTTTCGAGATGCCGTTTGCGATATAGTTGTTTAGATTTTTTAAGACCTACATCGCACGATCAGTTGAGCTCATTATCATGCCATCATAGCAGGTAAGTCAAGCAGTATTAATAAATTTCTTTACTTTTTTAAATTTTTATATTTAGAAGCTTCACATAATTAGACTTGAGTCGGAGAAAGAAAACTAGCGGTTAAAAATTAATCTATCATCTGATAGATTGGATGGAACTGTAGATACATTTGTATCATCAAATAAAATATGTAGGAACAATCCATTCGAGAATCGAAAGAGTATATTGAAATATATCTTTCCATGCTGGTTTTGACTTGAGGTGGGAGGAAGGGTACGCAGGGGATCAAAATTTAATTTAACCATTTGATGGATGGGTAGGGGTGTCTATAGCTCCGTATCATCGAATAGAATATATAAAAATAATCCATTCAAAAATTAAAGAGTATATTGAAATATATCCTTCCATGCTAGTTTAGATTTCAAGCGAAAGAAAGAGACTATCCAGGGGGTCAAAATTTAACTAAGCCATTTGATAGAGTACTGGCTGGAGGTGTCTATAGCTTCGTATTATCAAATAGAATATATAAGAATAATCATTCAAAAATTAAATAGTACATCAAAATATATCGCTCCATAAATGTTTAGACTGAGGTGCATCAATTACTTTAGTTTTACAGTTTCAATTAATTTAATTTTAAAATTATTAATAATATTTTATTTTTTTTATTACAGAATATTGAGACATCCGACTCTCATCTATCTGCTATTGCAAAGGACGTACAGGAGTAGAAAAAAGAGGAGAATCTCTATTGATTTTTTTTAATTTTGATGTAATATATTTGATATTTGAACAGTATTATTTGTATAATTTAATTTTGATATAATATATAATATTAATTTTTTATTTATGATAGTGATAGTTAATTGTTAGTTGTTATAATATCCGTAAATATATGTTGCTTGTTAATTTAATTATAGCAATTTTAGTAAATATAATTTTTGTTAATTAAATTATTACAAGTCTTAATAAATATAATTATTAAAAAATTTTAAAAAATTATTATTAGTGACAGCTATTACGATGGCAAAGTCGTTGCTAAAGGAGACTATTAGCAATGGCTTATTAGAGATGGAGGAAACCGTCGCTAATATTTTTTTAAATTTTTTAATTTAAATTTGAAAAAATATTATGAGCAACGAAAAGCCATCGCTAATTATCGTGCTACTATTTTTATTAGCGATGATATTTTTGCCATTGCTAATATGCACCTTCAGCATCGAGCTTTTTTCAATGGTTTTTAGCGATAGTTTGTATCACTAATACCATTAACGATGGCATGTCTATTATTAGCGATGGTGTCTGCCATCACTAATAATTAATTTTTTTATAGTGAATGAAGCACCCCCATGGCACCATGCTCGATGGCCATTAGGCCCTCCAGAGCCCTAACTTTCTCTGGGGAACTAGAGCATGGACTTGGCCCAAGAAGCCTCTTCTTGACTGGCCTCTTTGCCTCTTCGACGGTCTGCCTCACCACCTCAACAGCTTGCCTCAGCTCCTCCCAGCCTTCGCACAAGCCTCAGATGCACTAAATTCCTCCTCCAGTGAGAGCTTTGCTCGATTGAAGCTGATCAAGCTCTCACCAAGGATGGTGACATCAATTGCACATAACAGAAAGTTAGCAATCACTGCTAAAATTTAAAAGCTGACATGAAAGGCAAAAACTCATCCTAAGTAGATCAATGTAGGGAGCACTGATGACCCATCCAAAGGATGGATCTTTAATCAATCAGCCTACAGCAAAGTCATCTTCACCAACTTTCAAGTGAGTTGGTGGTTCGAAAGTACAGAGTCATCACTCCACACTCTCCTTACTATGATAATGAGCTCCCCTCCACTCCTAGATGAGGAGGGACCCACCTCAGACCTCGTTGGCCTACTGAAACTGGGAAGATGGTGGCTGCAAGGTAGACCAAGGTAGTGAGGACATCCCCCATCTGTCGTCAGGGGAGGAGAAGACTAGCCAGATAGTGGGGAGGATGATCGAGCTGACTCCAAAATCATCAGCATGATAGATCGTGGTGGCTCAACAGCCATCGATTCATCCTTAATCTCCATGGGGTCAGCACTTGACGTTCCCACAGATGGCATAGTGATCAAGGTAGGGATAGGGAACATCGACTGGGTACCCCTCAACTTCTTCGAAGAACACTCCCTATTAGAAGAGCCCATCTTCCTCTTCAGGGCTGACTAGATGGATGTAAGGGTCGACCTCACTACTGAAAACCAAAGAAAAGTAATTAGTTCGAGTTCTAAGAGCAATCAAAGAAAAGAATGCTCCAAATGCAAAAAGCTGTCCACCATACCCCAAGATAACATCGAACTGATACCAATGTCATAGAGATTCTACTCGGTCAGTAGCTCCATTAGCTTGGGCACCTTGACATCAATCAAATTCTGATGGTCCTTCTCATCCTCAAGAAGGACAAAATTATCCTTATTAGGAGACAAGTTGGGGTCATCCCAAATTAGACTAAACCCTCAAGGCTGATCTGAAGACATAAAGAAGAAATGGCTTTTCCAGCCATGGATTGAGGAAGGGAGACAGATGATGACTTGCACCCCGATCAAGGAGAGAAGTACCTCCATCCTATCTCATGAAGGTGCTTGTTTAGAGTGAATTACGCTCTAATAAGGGAACATCTCAAGATAAAATTGAGCCAGCTGCAAAGGATGATGAAGATAAGATCACCCAAATAAAGTTCGAGATGATCTGAATTGGAAGAATCTTATAGAATTCAAAGATATTGCTAATAAAGGGATGAAAGGAAAGCCGAAGGCCGCCCGAAGGGATTCTCGTACAAAGCAACTCAGCCCTCTAGCGCCGTTCACATAGCCATCCTAGCCCAGAACTTCGAGCCAAATGGGCGAGGAGATGGAAAACTGAGAATGGAACCTTCCTAGGTCATCCTCAATAAGATATGACTCTTCATTGCTTCGATCCTAGAAATTCCCAAACCCATGCATAGGGCTACCTCTGCATTGGAGTCTGGGAGATCAGTGTTCGAACGAAGAGTCGGCTTTAACGACTATTTGAGAGGTGCTCTCAGGCCCGACCTGACGCGGCATTCGAGAATCCTAGCCATTGTGAAGACTTTTGCCCCTGACCTCATCACTGTGAGAAGACATGAAGAGGAAGAAACTATGAAACACAAAAAATGAAAGGATGAGAAAAGTAGAAGGGGAAACCAAACCAAAGGAAAGAGAAAGAACCCAAGCAAAAGCCGAAGGGAAGTGAAAAAAATAGAATGGAAGGAGTAGGACCAACCAGAGACTGTAGTTGGAGATCACCAACACCGAGGAAGATGACAACAACATGGATCCTCCTTCTATCACTACAACGATAGGGGTAGTTGGTGGAGGAAGGGATATATGATAGAAGAAAGATGGGAGGAAAATGACAAGAAGGCCTACTTATACCACCTACAAATGGCGAGATTCAAGCTCCGCACCATTGGATTTTGACACCTAGCATGCATCGAAGCCACCGAATCATGCGACTATTCACCGCCCCACCCCAAATTGAGCCACGTAGCTAATCCACGAGACACGATGGAGGACCTACTAATGTATGACACATGGCCAACCTCAATAGACTTGAAAGTGACTCTTGGATCTCTCTTTACGAGCCATTATGATGTGACATCTTAAGCCGTCCATTCCTCATACATATGGCAAGGTTCACAAAGTGATGCATTAATGATGCCCAAGATTTTCTCCAACAAGTGCTGCCAACTAAATGCTCGAGACAAAGAAAGTTGGGTCAGTGATCAACGAACTAGTTCGGTAATTGACTACTGCCTTCACTTGAAGCGATTAAATCCTTTTGGCTTGGGAGTGGGGGGCAAAAGTTATGAAGGTTATCCACCATCTAACCCAAAATCTTCCTCTCAATTGCGATCAAGTACTCACCGATGAGGAGGCTTCAAAATCGAGGAGAAATCTAAGGAACCACAGCGAAGTGACCCTACATCATCAACCTCAGCCTTTGCCCGACTCCTAACCCGACATCCACCGACCCTGAGGATAGGATCCTCCTAATGATGAAAAGCATAGCCTGATAGATCTATGCGAGTGCCGACCTGAGGTAGGACCTTAGCTTATCACCAAACTTGGAACATCATACTATTTATTTATGGGAGGTCCTTGAAATCTCCCAACAAAATGTGAGCACAATCCACATCTAGGCCATACCCTATTCAAGCCCAATCCGAAATAATTTTTTGGCTTCAGACCAAGCTTAGATCCAATTTTTTAGAAAAAACTAATCTAAGCCCGATTGGGCCAATCCGGCATAGATAAAGAGAAAGGAGTCCAATTGGGCCAACCCGAGCCAATTTGGCCAATCCTTTGCCTCCTCTCCTCTTGCTCCCCCTCCCCCTCTAGGGACCCCTCTCCCTCAAGCCCTTTGCTATGCCCACCGCCTCCTTTCTAGTCGCATATGCCCATCCGTCACCCCCGACGAGCCCATCATAGCCGAGTCAATCAAGCACCAGCTCATCATCTCTAGATGATCTGCTGATACCTATTCTAATCTCTAAATGAGCTTCATCTCCATCAACCCCTCTCCTAATCTTCGGATGATCTTGATCTTCTAATCCACCAACCCCTCTTCTAATCTCCATCTCCGGATGATCCACTGGCGTCTTCATCTCCTAAACTCCCCTCCAATGTCATCGTTGCCTTGGGTGATTATTGCTGAGGTCTGATATGGATTGGCTAGGGATCAGAGAAGTTGATCCTAAGGCCATCGGTGAAGTGCAGTAGTGGCCATCAGGCCAGTGAAGCTGTTGCCTATCACTGTCTGGGAGAAGATCTCAGGCTCCTGGTTCCCCTTATCCTATGTCAGCTAGGCTAGGTGGAAGAGGAGGAGGAGGAGGCAGTGGCGATGGCATCAAAGGGGTGGGAGAAGAAGAGGAGGGAGAGGAGAACCAGTGGGCCAAGGAATAGGCCTGTAATCGAGCTCAGGCTCGGGTCGAGCCAATAGTATAACCGAGCATGGCCCAAAAGGAGGATGGACTATATATTTGAGCCCAAATCCAACCTAATTTTGTTCGAGTCTAGCCCATATCCTGACCCAAAGTCGGCCCAATCCAAGCCTATTTTTAGTCTACATCTGATACCTACGACTAACAACCTGACCCCTGGGTTAGTGGACAGGTTCCTCACCCCAACAATTTGATAGATCGTGGCCTACCAACATAAGAGATTAGGGCCAAATGAACTACTGGATTCTAGCATGATAATTTATCACATCATCTCTATATAAAGAGGTAACAAAAGGACCCTTAGGTAAACTCAATCTTAGAGAACTCTTCTATACTCTTGTTCTCCTATTCTCTTTCCTTCACTGTCCTCAAGCTCCAACTGACTTAAACATCGGAGGCCCTCTATCAGAAAAATCTCATGAGTGTGGACTACCCTTATATGTTCCCTTTGGTGCTTCGAGCCTCAGATAGCTGTTGGAAAATGTGTCCTAAAGTCAAATATTTGACAATTATGCTAATTATAATATATATGAATTGATCAATAATAAAATTATTTGGCCTTTTTCATCACAAGTTACATCTTCTAACAAACTCCTATGTTTTGATGAAGTCTTAGAACTACCTTGATCAATAAAGAAAGATTTATTGTGTAGTCCTTAAATTGGTTCGTGATCAAATGATATGCTATTATTAGGACGATAATGATATCAAGTGTAGGTCGTTGTGTGCCATATGCGTTGTTGTCTTCATAATCAAATGATGTGGAGACACTATATGACATGCAGGTGAGATGTGGGAGTACATCATCACTAAACGTGACCAACGATGGAGCATTTTGCTGTCAAAAGTAGCTCATGAAGGGTATAGGTATAAGCATCCCTCCGACCTAAGATCATCACGGTGACTTACAAGCAACTCACTGTACTTTAGTATCGAATTTTTTAATTTTTAATTCAGTGATGAAAAATTTTTAGATACAGTCAAGTACTTGTCAATCGGTGCATGAGTCAAGATGGATTGATCCCTCCGAATAAGTAAGAGTTAATGTATCAATGTATTTCAATTTAGTAAAATTTGAGCTCAGATAATCCATGTGATGGATTTGAAAGATTAAAATATAATGTGAATGACTTATCTAGGGTTGACAGTGAAACTCTAGTTATCCTTCAGCATTAGGATCAAAGAGATGAATTGCACATAATCATACATCAGTAGGTTCTTGAATATTGCTTCACCATCATTCAACCAATCGGATGTCGGGTCCTATTGCTAGATGGTTACATCGATTGATTCAAAAATTTTATTTTTATGCTCTCGACTTAGATTCGAACCTATGGGATCACACTCAAAAGAAATTTCTGACTGATCATGTGGCTGATCAATGATTGAGAATCATTCAAGGGTTTAATCATCAATTCGCTGGATAGTTAACCTTATGCAAAAGTTAAAATAAATTTATTCACTGAGTATTAGTGAATTATAGAGATTAATTAGTAATTAGATTACTGATTAGCTCAATTTGATTAAGCAAAGAGGATTAGATCAAATTTAATTGAATTAAATTCAATTAGGTTTGACCCGATTGAATTATGAGATGATCTAATCGCTAAGGGAGAATTATCTCTGATTTGATCAGGATTTTGATTCAATCAATTTTTAATTGAATTAAAATTTGATAAAAAATTTATGAATATAATTAGATTAGATTTCATCTATTTATTTGAGCTTAACCAAATGTGATTTGATTTGGAGTCAAATAAGGAAACCAAGAGTCCATAAAAGATTGGACTCTTCTTCCCTTACGTCGCCTTATTCTTGATGCCAATTTTTCATGTTAAAAGTATTTTGTATGACGTTTCTCCATGCTAATAACATCTGATTTTGGTCCTTTCTCAATTGCAAATGTGGTTGGGTTTTGATAAAAGAAATGTTTGAAATTTGATTTTAAAAATATTTCTTATCAAGAAGACTTTGTTTTTCATCCAAACCACCCCACACGCCATACCTTGTTTTCTCTTTCTTTTGTGCAACAAAAGGAAAGTTTTCAATGTGAAAAATCAGATGAGGATCTGATTTACCATGAAAACACTTTCGTTGGCGCATCCCATATTTATTTGACGTGGAATTGTGAGAGGGGGTGACAACACATGCAAGAGTCCAAACATTGTTGGATTCTTCAAGCCCTAACAACTTTGATGCCAAATAAAAAAGGATTTATTTTTTTTTATACATGTAAGAGAGATGAGAAAGAGATCTTCACAGTGAAGTGATTTGGGCATGGTTTCATGGTGTAAAAAATAGAGAAGAGTCATCTCCACTTTGGGTGAGCATAAAATCTAGATTTTTAGGGTTTGATCCTATGGGTTTGGGAAGAGAGAAAAAGAAGAGAGAAGAGTATCTCCTCTTCATACTTTTTTCTTATCCTTATCTCCTCCATATGTCCTTCTTCAATCTCTCAAAAGTTCAAGAGATTTAAAAAAAAGATCAGATCAGTCAACAAGATGATCTTCACGTGAGCTAGCACTCCCGAGGAGATTGATTAGATCAAAACTTCGAGTGGACTTTTCGTAGAGGCCGGACACGTGTGCGACTGCAAGCAATCAGTAAAGATCTTCTTTATCACATCTCTCAGTAGCAGTGATCATCGATGTATGCTCAGATATTGAGTTTTAAACTCAGATTAGAAGTAGATTTGATCTACTGCTCTTATGTATGCATGCAGATTTTATCTTCTGAATTTTTTAGATTTTATATGTAACATATTATGTCATAGATCTTAGAGTAGGTTGATTTGATGATTAGATCATATACATTTAGATTAATATGATTAATCTAGTTACTTTTCACTATGATTTATTTTGAAAATTTTAAAATATATGCATGAAATTGCCTATGTTTTTCAATAGTGGTTTCAGAGCAAGGTTCATTATGACATGTTATATATGCATATTAAATCTAAAATTTAATTTTATTTAAATCTGATATGTGATATCTTAGATCTAAATTTAATTAATAATTGATCACACAAACTGAAATAAGATTGTCCTGCTGTAGGGTTTACCCCTTATTGTGAACAGGTTGTCCTAGTTTGTGCTAATCTTTAATAAAATCTGATTTTACATATTGCATGTGATATTTATAATCTGATTTAGATGTGATCTAAGATTATGATCAGATCTGATGTAATTTAGATTAGATCTAAATTCAAGCATATATGATATGTGATTAGATTAGATGATCCGATTAGCAAGTATTTGAATTAGGTTGATCATCAGACCATCCAGTCATAGGAGCAAGAAGTTTTAAAAGGCCCTCTCTTTTTATTCGATGGGCTCTCTTATGGCACGTATAGATACCATATGATTAAATCTCATGAAGAAGAATACGAAAGGAAGAACTTATTTTGCTGTAAAATCTTAAATCTTGGAACTCTAGATTTGTTGTATGTGATATAAAATTGTATGAAAATAAAATATCTAATCTATATGATTAAAATTATTTTAATTATGAAAAAATAAAATCTAAAATCATAAAAAATTTAGATATAATCTAAAAGGATGTTTATGATTGATTTTATTTTAAGATTATACAAAATTTTTCAGATCTAAAACTCTTTGAAATGTGCTCGCACAATTATTGAGCCGACTCAGTTTTGAGCTAAGTTGACCCAGTCTCCTTGTGTAGCTGGCTCAGTGTTGATTAAGTCGATCCAGTTTAGAACAGAAAATCTTTGCATAAAATTTATTATAAATTATTTATAAAATAAAAAATTAAAATTATTTAAAACTTAACCTAAATCCATGTTAATGCTGAAACTTAATTGAGAATTAAGTGTAGAATCGATTAGATCTAGAATTATGATTTAAGATCTAATGATATTGCATAAAATATGGGGGTATAGGTTAGCTAAAATCAGATCCTCTTAATTAGGTTAGACCTAAAGTTAGAATCAAAGAGTTAATAGACTATGTAAAAAAATTGATTAAATTTAATCAAATATTAAATTAGATTAAATCAAAATTTTTTAGAATCAATACAATAGTTGTAGATGGTGAAGTCCATATCTTTGATTAGACTAAATAAACCTAGATTAAGGCTCAGTGGTTGAACCCAAATCATTAGGCTAGTCAAATCGAAACTAATTAACCAATTGGTATCTAAGATAAGTTTGGTATTTCAATCAGTGGTTTTTAATTAGAAGCAGTTTATCTAACCATTTTGAAGGTGTCTAAAGCAAGCTTAGCATACCCTCCCACTGATCTCACTTATCTGATCAATTTGGTAGATTATATCTTGATTAGATCGCTAAGTGATTCGAGTTGATCCATACCATTAAGGTTGATCAGTGTGACTAATCTAGGTGCCATTTTAACCAGCATAATCCTAATCCAATTCAATGGCTTGATAAAGTCAGTGAGAGGATTGTGGTTTACTGGTTGATCTCTTCTCTTTTCTTAATTCATAAATTAATTTTTTTAAATTATTAGATCTCTAAAATGAGATAGTTATGGTGATAACTAAATCATAGCCTCCTATTAAGTTGGATGATAATTGATCTATTAGTATGATGATCATTGGAGACCCAAAGGCCTGATGCTCATCTGCTATTGGAATTATATTCATAATATGATCACTCAATCGAGTCTCTCTGACGAGTGGTCAGATTGATCGGTCAAAGTCGGGCTGATCATTTGGTAGTTAGATTCTTGAGTATGATCATGTTAATGGTTGGACCTAATCAAAACTTACAGAGAAGATCAAAGTCAACTGAAAAATTATCTGGGATAAAATAAATTATTAAAAATTATTTACTGAAATAATTGATTAAGAACCTACCATAAATATACATGGGTGAGCCAGCCAAAGTCGGGCTCATGTGCAACTATGTGGATTCTAGTACCCGCTAAAAAATTAGAGTAATTCCTCAGATTGGAGGTAGAGGCTACCAACTCGACTAAAATAGTGAGAGAACCTTTAGACCAAAGTCCTAATCTTTAGGCTTAATCAATTCATAAACATAGAGGTTTTGTATTTTTCTTTCAGTTATGGCTAGATGTCTGTTGCTCTGTTTACTGTTTGATAGTGATTTATTTATAGGACTCAAGTTCGATAGATAGTATCGAAAGTTACAAATAGTTCTAAAGTACGAATGGATCCCATATATGATTACAGATCCAGCACCTGATATTTCTGCATCCAACACACATAATGTGATCAAAGGCACTTATCAGAAGTGGTCAAATGATCGTATCACTGTGTGGTATTTTTTGAAAGCAGCGAAGAACATGAATTTAGTTATAAATTCGATGATGCTCAGTGGAAGAAAATCTTTCAAATGTTGAAGGAGTTCTTTTGCACATCTGAAGATGTATCTTCAGTAAGGCAACAATTCTTTGAGAAAGAAAAGAAAAAGAAGGTGCAAAAGAGTCGTGCTTGGGTTGAGGAGTCTGAACTGACAAAAGAGTCTAAGGTTAACCTAGTCTGACAGAGTCTCTTGATCCGAACAAGTTAAGAAAGAGAAATCAACAAAGGGTTACTAGACAAGATATTTATATGATAACATCTTATGATTTCTCTATCTGTAATACTACTATCTGAGTATTGGATATCGAAAGATCATATAAATTGTTACAACAATTTTAGGTTAGTAAAAAGATTGAAAATAGCAAAAGATTTCTGAATGTTAGAGCTGAAAGTTATGTTTTAGTTCTGGCTTTAGAAATTCTCAAGCAAATTTTTGATTCTAATAATATCATTTTCGGTGATTGTCACCATTATCCATTTTGATGAATGTAGCTTTTGTAGGCCTTCTAGCTAAAGATAGATTTATATTGTCAGCATAAAATAATTTTTGTGATATCATTATAGATGATGTCAAAATCACGATGGACAACTAAAGAAACAGTATTATAGTCACAGCCTATTAGTGTACTTGACACAACAAACAAACTCTTTAAAATAGATAATGTCATGAAATCTTATCTTTGATAATTTAGGCTCGATCAAATAAACAAGGATAGAATCAATAGAAGATAATTCTCGAAGTCAATGATTGTGAATCATTGTCAATCTATCAATCATATCTCCTTAGTAAGATGATCAAGTCATCTCTTTTTGAAAAAGATGAACGAGCCAATGATGTTCTGAATCTGATACATACTGATCTATCGGATCTACGAATATATTTGCCATAAATTTAGATTATTTAAAATATTCAAATAATTTCTTAATAAGGTAGAGAAATAAAATAGGAAGAGCATTGAAACTCTTTGATCAGACCAAGAAGGTAATGCCTTTTCGATGAATTTTTGGACATATTTAGAAAAGAATAGAATTCTCTCTTATTGGAATCAATTTTGTTAGACATAGTTTGATCCATGATGGAGTTTACAAGTCTGTCAGCCTCCTGTTAGATTATGCTCTTAAGACTAATTGTCATGTTCTCAATTAGATTCCAAATTAATCAGTCACAAAGACTCCATATGAGATATTGACTAGATGTAAGCCGATACTCTCTTACCTTAAGATTTGAGAGTGTTTATTTTATATCAAGCATTAGCAGACTGATTAGCTTGGATCCTGATCCTATATGTATTATTTTATAAGGTATCTCAAAAAATCTAGGAGATATTACTTCTATCCTGCTAAAAAATAAGAGTTGTTCGGTATTCTTTTTAGAAAAGGAGTACTTGGTGAAGAAATTGATGTTTTTAATGTGAAACTTATGAATTTGATAGGTACAAGAACTGACACAATCTAATAAATCTATAGAATCAAATTTGATTAGATTAAACCCAGAACCTGTTGTAGAAGCATTATTAAGGAGATCCAATAGAGTACCACATCCGTTGGATAAATACTTCAGTTTCTAGTTCCAAAACGTGATCCTGTTGAACTCGATGAGAATAATAAGGATTGATCACCTATATGGATGCCATGCAGAGGTCTAACTGTGATTAATAGTTTAGAGCCGTAAAGTTCAAAATGGAGTCCATGAAGGTTAACAGTATATGAATACTCGTTGATCCACTTGAAAGGGTAAAGTCCATAGGGTATAAGTGGATCTTCAATAAAATCAGAGTGTGCAGACGAGAAGGCAGAGACCTACAAGGCCCGTCTGGTTGCCTAAGGATATTGTCAATATTATGGTATTGACCATAACGAGATATTTTTCTCCTATAGAAATGCTAAATATTTCGGAGTTGGAACATGCATTTTGATAAGTGATCAAAACGCATGACTTCGTTGAGAATGAAGAAGAACTCTGCAAATACAAATGGATTAATAGTTCTATGAGTGTATTTCTTATTTTGTATGTGATTGAAATTTTTTTAATTGGGAATGACATTCCTTACATTATAAAGAATAAAAGTTTTGCTATTATCATTATTCTCTATAAAAGACTTGAAAAAGGTATCTCTCATCTTAGGGATGAAGATCTATAGAGATAGATTTAAGAAACTGCTTGGGTTATTCCTGTCCACATACATAGAGTATTTATGAGTAGAATTTATTCTATCTGGTATACCATGTATGAGATCGGATATGGTATACTCACTAAAGATAGTGAGTGGATACCTAAAAAATTGGGTGAGAATCACTGGAAGATCATCCTTAAGTATTTGAGAAATAATAAGGATCGGTGATTCGTTTATGGAGAATCTGACTTAAAACTTATAAAATTTGACTCTTATTTTTAGTTGGACATAATAATAGCAAGAATATGTCAGAATACATCTTATCCTAAATAATGGAGCAATCTACTGAAAAAGTTCCAAGCAAAAAAATATAGTCAAATTCAAATTACGAGGCAGAATGCATTGCAGCATCCGATACTTGCAAAGAAGCTATATGATTGTACAGATTCACTGACAAACTAGGAGTGGCACCCTTCAATGATGGTTCTACTATATAATACAGCATCGAAGTCATAGCTCATGCCAAGAAGCCGAAGTTTCATTAGCTTACCAAATATTTTACATCGCTACCACCTTATTTTCAAAATCACAGATCCAAATGACGTCGAACTTTAGAATATCAATGAAAGGAGAATCTGACCAATCCAATTACTAAAGCCTCAATATTTAGAAGTTTTGATATGATAAATCGAAGATGGGTATATGATACTATACTGATTGGCTTTAGTCTAAGTGGGAGCTGTTGGAAAATATATCTTAAAGCCAATCGTTTGATAATTATGCTAATTATAAATATATATAAATTAATCAATAATAAAAATTATTTGATCTTTTTCATCACAAAGTTACATCTTCTAATGAACTCTTATGTTGTGATGAAATTTTTAGGACTACTTTGATCGATAAAGGAGGATTTATCGCATAATCCTTAAACTGGTTTGCGATCAAACGATATGCTATATATTACTAGGATGATAGTGATATCAAGTGTAGGTCGTTGTGTGCCATATGCGTTGGTTATCCTTATAACTAAATATGTGAAGATATCGATATGACATGCAGGTAAAATGTAGAGTACATCATCACTGAACATGACCAACTATAGAGCACTCTACTATCAAGAGTAGCTCACGAAGGGTATGGGTATAAGTGTCCCTCCGATCTGAGATCACCATGGTGACTTGCAAGTAACTCACTGTACTTTGGTATCGAACTATCTGAATTTCTAATTTAATGATGAAAGATTTTTAGGTGCAATCAAGTACTTATCAAGTCAGTGTGTGAGTCAAGATGGGATGGACCCTCTGAATAAGTAGGAGTTAATGTATCAATGTATTTCAATTTAGTAAAATCTGGATCGGATAATCTATGTGATAGATTTGAAAGATTGAAATACAATATGGATGACTTATCTAGGGTTTACAGTTAAGTCCTAGGTCATCTTTGAGCATTAGGATCAAAAGGATGAATTGTACGGTAACCATACGTAATAGATTTTTGAATATTGCTTCACCATCATTCGAACTATCTAGATATCGAATCTCATTGCTAGATGGTTACATTGATTGATTTAGAAAATTATTTTGTACTATTGGTTTAGGTTCGAATCTACAGGGTCACACTCAAAAAAAATTTTTGACTGATCATATGACTTATCAACGATTGAGAATCGTTCAAGGGTTTAATCATTAATTCGATGGATAGTTAACCTTATGCAAAAGTTAAAATGAATTTATTCACTAAGTGTTAGTGAATTAATAAAAAATTAATTAACAATTAGATTGCTGATTAGTTCAATTTGATTGAGCAAAGAGGATTAGATCAAATCTAATTGAATTAGATTCAATTAGGTTTGACCCGATTAGGTTATGAGATGACCTAATTGCTAAGGGAGAATTGTCTCTGATTTGATCAGGACTTTGGTTCAATCAATTTTTAATTGAATTAGATTTTGATAAAAATTTATAAATCTAATTAGATTGGATTTCATCTATTTATTTGGGCTTAACCAAATGTGATTTGATTTGGAGTCAATTAAGGAAACCAAGAGTCCATAAAGATTGAACTCTTCTTCACTTGTGCCACCTTATTCTTGACACCAATTTTTCTTCACATTAAAAGTGTTTTGCATGACATTTCTCCACGCCAATAACATATGATGTTGCTCCTTTCTCAATGTCAAATATGGTTGGATTTTGATAAAAAGAATGTTTGAAATTTGATTTCAAAAATATTCCTTATCAAGAAGACTTTATTTTTCATCCAAACCACCCCACATGCCATACCTTGTTTCCTCTTTTTTTTGTGCGACAAAAGGGAAGTTTTCAATGTGGGAAATCAAATGAGGATCTGATTTACCATGAAAATACTTTGGTTGGGGCATCCCATATTTATTTGGCATGGAATTGCGAAAGGGGGCAACAATACATGCAAGAGTCCCAATATTGTTGGATTCTTCAAACCCTAACAACTTTGACACCAAATAAAAAAGGATTTATTTTTCTTTTGTACGTGTAAGAGAGATGAGAAAGAGATCTTCACGGTGAAGTACTTTGGGTGTAGTTTCATGACGTGAAAAATAGATGAGAGTCCTCTCCTCTTTGGGTGAACATAAAACCTAAATTTCTAGGGTTTGATCCTAAGGATTTAGGAAGAGAGAAAAAGAAGAGAGAAGAGTATCTCCTCTCCATACTTTTTTCTCATCCTCATCTCCTCCAGATATCTTTCTTCAACCTCTCGAAAAGTTCGAGAGATTTAAAAAAAGGATCCAGATCAGCCAACAAGATAGTCTTCGCACGAGCTAGCACTCCCGAGGAGTCCGATTAGATCAGAACTTCGAGTGAACTTTTCATAGAGGTCAGACACGTGTGCGGCTGCCAGCAACCAGCGAGGATTCTTTTTATCACATCTCTTAGGAGCGGTGATCATCAATCCGTGCTCAGATATCAAGTTTTAAACTCAGATTAAAAGTAGATTTGATCTACTGCTCACATGTATGCATGCAGATTTTATCTTTTGAATTTTTCAGATTTTATATGCAACATACCATATCATAAATCCTAGAATAGGTTAATTTGATGATTAGATTATATGCATGTTAGGTTAATATGATTAATCTAGTTGCTTTCCACTACAATTTATTTCAAAAATTTTGAAATACATATATGAAATCGCCTACGTTTTCCAACAATAGCACCCAGTCCCAACCGCATCCACTTCAGTTCGGAGTCTTGCAGCAACAATCATCACGAAAGAAATCTTAAAAATCAAAAATAAGATATCCATGGGATCTAAAACCCGTGTGAAGCTGAATCAAAGTTCAAGTAAGATCAAGTCTAAATAAACCTACTCATCCCACTTATCCTTTTACCTACCTACTCATCATCTTAAAAAAAAGATGCAAGGTGCTCCTCATAGCGCCATCAAAGGCGAAAATTTTATGACTAAGTGACTAAACTTAGGTATCAACCTTGCTATAATAATGTTTTTGAATAAAACATTAGTTGTGTCCCACCCTTTTCATTATTTGCTTCCACGAGGGCCCCAGAGTAGATTCAAAAGTACATAGAAAGATTTATAATCCCATGTTTGTTTATCCTAGATTAGCTATCCAAATGAGGTAGGTGGTGGTGGAATTTTGTTTTCTTTCTTTTATTTATTTGCTTCTACTCATAGCTTTGGAAAAGAAGGGAGAAAAGAAGCCTAGCCATGATGACACGGTGGGGCACGGCAGCCGCATAACCGTTTGGAATGAATTGAAGGGCAGATTCCCTCCATAGGTCTTCCACCTGAAGGAGGCCCCACAGCGGTCCGGTCTACATTGTCTCTGCCGGTTTGTTTATTTGATCATTTATTTCCTTGTGACCAATGGGAACGCCGACTCACCATCTTTTTTATTGGAAATTTGTTGCTTAGGGATCACTACGAACTCAACAGATATCCAGCCAAGCGACTTCTCTTTACTTGGGAATGTAAAGTTTGTTTGGATGCTAAAATAGCTCTCCCGTGGTCGACTGCTACTTTGTAGGTCTGTTAGAATTTTGAAAGGATTGGTACAGAGGGATCCTTTATGCAAAGTTAAAAGATATAAAAATAAATAATATTTAAATTATATAAAACTATTAGTAAAAGTAAAATAACTAAAATTAAAGCTTATATGCAGAAAGGGAAGAGTGGATCAAATTTGATCAGATTGTGTCTTCTTCTTGCTTTTAGAAGGAGAAGGAAAAGCTAGAAGATATAAACCCACCTCGCTGCTCTAAGAGAGAACAATGATGTTTTTTTTTTTTATTTTTTTATAAAAGCACTTCTTAGATAGTGTTATTAAATTTTTTTTTCTAAAATTATAGTTAAGTAATTCAAATTAGATCCGATGCAAAGTGCACCTGCATTATTTGCATCGCACCCGCAAAATGTTACATAAGAATGAGATAATGATCAAAGGGGATGGAATCATCCCGCGTCAAAGGTTTTAGATATTAAATCTTATCTGTATATATTTTAACCTCTCATGAAATGATTGAATGGCTTCCCATCTTTCTATTAGGAAAAGAAAAGTTATACGAGATTGAGGAGGTAGCACAGCCTAAGAGCATATCACAAATCCAATAGGTCCAAAGATATAACCATTTTTTATTCTAATGCTATTTCTAATTTCGATTCAAGTGCACTCTAAAATTAATACTTAAATAAGCCAGCGGCAGTTTCATGACACAAAATTACTGCATCATGCATACACCATTAGGAATAAAGTTATTTTCCAGGAAAAAAAAGGGACAGCATTATAATAAAGTTTCACGGGACAATCCTAGTACCAATTAAGCCTGTTTGGTGGCCCATCATTGCATATGGTCCTATAAATCGTTTGGCCTATGGTAATAAATTACGTTCTTCAATCTAAAACCCCTTTAGATGTTGAGTTCGAGTAAGATGTTCCCATTATCCTGTCATGTGGTGCCCAGGCTATACAATCTCCACTCTCTTGCACGTTGTTCACTTGATCAGGTTGGTGTCAGGAATAAACCTGAAATTACGGCCAAAGAATCTTTGAAGTAGGACAAGGAGCTTCTGCACAAAGCCTAAAACTCAGAAACCTCAGTTAGGATTAGTTTAGTAAGGCTCCTACTAGCCGTAATTATCGACAAAATTAAAAGAAAGACTTAAAGAGGAATAAAGAAAAGTGGACAGGGACTCTTATTCTCAATCGTAGCAATAGAAAATAAACAGAGATGATGGCATGATGTGTGGATTGCAAGCACAAGGGTGTCAAGTAGAAAATGAGGGAAGCTTCCAAGGATCGCACGGGAGATCGCAGTCGATTGGCTACTCGATGTTAGCAGCGATCGATAGTGGAAAAAGATATATGGAACGCAATTTCTAATCCAACCTATCGCAGTCATATTTATATTTATATTTATATTGATTTTAAAAAATATAATACGTATCATTGAACATTGACCCAGTGACTTCGAATTAAAAGAAGAGATACGTTGTGACATAAATAGTCCAAAAATTATGAAAAATAGTTTACTCATTTATTAATTTATCCAAAACTAAATATAACATAAAATGATACAATATGTATCATCGGACCTCAAACGAGTCGATAGATTCATTGAGGATCATTGAGTTACTTGCAGCTTAGGGTCAGCTTGAGCATTCCGGACCTACTAGTGGGTTGGATCCGTTTCGGATTAGGCCCTTTACAGCTTGATAAAAATGTTTATCAACCTGATCGACCCACTAATTGCCCCTGCTAAAAAGATGTGATACCTCTCTTTCTCTCTTTCTAAAAAGCTATAAAACCTCTCTCCCCCCTGTACTGTTTCATAAAATATTTTTACGTACATACCTTACTAAATATTAGATTTTGCATGAATATCTTTCTAAAATTGATTTTTATATATAACCCTCATAAAATACTTGTTTTATATGTATGCCCTTATTTTTTTATTTTTTTGAATATGTACCCATGCTATCTAATGTCGTTAAGAAATTGATGTTTTGAAATTGAAATAACTAAAATACAAAAATTTATAAGGTTATATATATAAATAGTAACTTTGTGAGAATATTCATACAATTTAACATATTTAGAAGAATATATATATATATAATTTTAAATATTATTTTTATCTATTTCAACTTATTTTAGCTGTCAAATTAGTCTAGTGATTGCCCAATATTTTCTATGAAAATACTATTCAAAGAAAAGATAGATTCAACAATTAGGTAACATAAAATATTATAGAAGTTCATCCATTAATCATGATATTATTCTCTAATCTTAAGTAAATCTCTCACAATGCTTTCCAATAAATAATACATAAAATTAAAGGTAGGACCTAACCATCTTCATGTAAAAAAGGATACAATAAAGAGAAACTTCAGTAGCAATAAGAGAGACTTGGATTTTAGTGACAAGAACTCCAACAAAGGGAAGAGGGGGATAAGGGTTGCTGATGGTGGAGAAGTCAATGAAATGGTTTGATTTCAGATGAGGGAGTGAAAGAAAGAAATTGAGAGATATCAAAAAAATTTCACAAAGGAAGTAGAGGGATTAGGGTGACCTTGAGTGAAAAATAGCGATCACGTAGGAAGAGGAGAAGTTCAACTGATTGGATAAATTTTTAAGAGACCAATTAATATATTACTTGCTTCGAAAGTAAAAAAATAATTTCATTAATTTTTTATTTAAATTTTTTATAATTTTGGCTAATAACAACAGCTGAACTATTATGTTAAAGATATTTGTATAAAAATAGTATTTTGTGAGGGTATACATACATATATCAATTTTGAAAGAGTATTCATACAAATCTAATATTTAGGAGGGTATTCACATAAAAAATCTTAGAACATTTTATATGTATACCCTCTTAAATATAAAAAAATTACATGAATATCCATACAAAAATTACTATTTACATGTATATCATGTTAGATATTTCCTTTTGCATGTATACCATCAAGGTTATTTCAGTCATTTCAATTTTAAATCACTAATTTCTTAACTGCATTAGATGGCATAGGTATATATGTACAAAAAAATAAAATGGAAGGATATACATGTAAAATAAGTATTTTATGAGGAAATATATTCAAGTATCAATTTTGGGAGGGTATTCATGTAAATTTCAATATTTTTAGGAGGGTGTGTATGCAAAAAAGTCTAATTTATTATTATATCCATATCAATCACAAATATTTGTTGATTTCAATAAATGTTCATAAATTTGCTTATCACAGTAGGACTTGGGATTGCTATCATACTTGAATGAATGACTTTTTCTTGAGAAAAATATAGAAGATATCATCACACATTTTATTTAAGATAAAATAAATACAAAAGAGGAAAAGAAAAAGAAGAAAAAAGAAGGAGAAAAGTTGTAGAAAAGTTCAACTAGTCCAAAAAATAAAATATAACTTAATGATCAATCCATAAAATCCAATCTCAACACATATTTCAAACAATATATTGGAATGAATCTAAATGAAACCAAAGAAGAGTAAAAAGATTCGAGAAGATAGAAAAAATACAGCACATGATAAGGATGGAGCCTCGCTAATGAGTTATGCAAAAGCCAATAGAAGATATAAAAGATCACAAGCAAATTTAGAGAAATGAGAGACTCCATGGTCAAAAAAAAAAGAGGATGGATAGAAAAAGTATATGGAAGAAGAAGGAGTAGGTGCAGAGAAAGGAGAGAAGGGGCAAAAGAGAGGAGATGGGAGGGAGAGAAAGGAGGGTGCAAGAGAGAGGGACTGCCTACTTCAAAGGAGCAAGGAGTTCAAAGAGAATATTGGCAATGGTTATGGCATATTGGCAATGGTTACGATAGAGTTTCTCCCTTGAAAAAGAGAATATCTCCAGAAAGGTTTAGAGAAATGAATGTATAAAAAAATTATATGTAGTGGATAAACTATATTTTTAGTTAAACAAACTAAATTATTTTTTTTCAATTTAGGCTTAAAACTAAGAGATCAAATCTTATAATCATAATCATATATACATTATAAAAATCATAATTATAGTACAATACTAAACATAAAGGTCTATATTGCTACAAAGCAAAATTCATCGCTAATAAGTATCATAAGATAACAAAATAAAAAATTTATCATGAAATATCAATTAAAATAGTATTTTTAGTAATGAAATAATATTTTGTTGCTAATTTTTATTACCAAATTTATGATACCAAATTCTTTGACTTTGACCCTTTAGTGGAAATTTTTTTTACCAACAATATATGATATTTTCGAGCACCACAAATTTCATTGATAGCATATTCTTATTATTAATTAATTATTTATTTTGATAAGGATGATAGAATCATTCCCAAATATATATATATGAATATAAGAAATTTTAAAAAATAGTAATTTTTTATGATGAATTAATTTCATCCCTGATAATTTTTATATTTGGCAAAAAATTATTTTATCACATTCGAAACTATTTTTTGATGAGAATAATATTTCATCATGGATTATTTAGTTAATAATAATGTGTGTAGTTTATCACAAATAGACTATTTATTGATCGAGCAATGTTTCATCATTCACCTTTTGTTGTATAAATTTATAATAAAAATTATTTTTATTATTAATTATCTATTAATTTTTAGAAAAGATAAATTTCATAATTAAATATACTTTTATTAGCAATATATATAGTTTTGCCACAAAATACTAAATTTTTTATGATAATTTGGATTTTGTAGCCATCATTATTTAATTTTATCATAAATAGTTTTCATTATAAATTATACATATAATTTATTGATAATAGTGTTTCATCATTAAATATATATTTATTAGCATATAAATAATTTTATTATAGAATAATAACTATTTAATGAAAAAATAAATTTTGTTACTTATGTATCATTGTATAACTAATAGTTTTTTATGCCAATTATTTATAATTTATTTTTTAACAAATTACTTTCTTTGCAAATTAAATATGGGATTGATTCATTTTAAATACATGTACTTCCAAAATATTTTGTACTAATAATATTATATAGATCTAATATATTTTAGCGATAATGATTATATATTTTAGATGTATTTAGTATTTTTTAATGAATTAAATATGCCGTTGTTATATAAATTAGTGTTTATTAATTAATATTTTATTATAGAATATTTTAATAATATTTTCTCCTAATTATATAATAAAATATTATAATATTATTTTGTTAAAATATTGATTGTTTTATTATAATATTTATATAATACAATTAAGATGATGAAATTAAAACTCTAGGTATAATGTAAGAAAGTGAAATTGGCTCTATAAATGGGCATCAGATTATTTTGAGATGGACATGGAATAGCCTATATTTAAAAAACGGATATAAAGAAGTTGATGCCTAGATATATGATCATTTTAGAAATGATGTTTATTGACAGAAGAATGCATTTAAGATTCTATGATCTTATAAAACACCACTATAAAGTTTAAATATAATCATTTTTATCCTATGTATTAATTAATAGTACTTTGCATATTATAATGCTTACTCAGAATGAATACTAAACCAAGTTTTATGTGCCAATAAGAGGTAGATGTTTAATTTGAACCTTTAATAACTATTTTACCTATAGTGGTATGTACAAACTTGATTTTCATTGTATTTACCTATAGTGGTATGTAAAAACTTGATTTTCATTGTATTGGGGCACTTACCAAGATATGAAAATTATTATTTGGTACTGATAACCCTTCAAATTATTAAATAAGGAAAAGCGAAATAAAAACAATTATGATACTAAAATTGCTACTTAAAGTTGTTCTTATTATTATTTAGATAAAATTTTTGAAATAACTTTGGCTTGAATATATTTTTGTATATAAAGAATTTAATTTTAAAAAAAAATTATAATAATTTTTTTTAAAATAATTTTTCTTCATGCAAGCAAATTTTATTATGTAATAATTATTTTTTATTGATATATGCTCTCCTCAGAACCATTTGACATGTATAAAACTTGTTCCAAAGACTTATTTGGTTGGAGATAATTTGGTATGAAAAAATAAATCTTCTATTAGATTATCATATTTGGTATAGAAAAAAAGACAATAGATAGTAAAATAAATGATAGATATTATATTTATTTTATTAAGAGATAATGTAAAATAAATATAATTAATTAAGGATGATGTTTTTTGTTCTATCCTAAATTATCGAGTGAAGGTAATCAAAAATTATTATTGCTTAACAAAAATACCCCAATTTTATATTAAATCTATAAATATTTTTATAATATTATTAATCCATAATAGTTCTAACTCAGAATATAATATGTGACCATTTCCGGTGAATCTCTTTTGCTTGAAATCACTCATATTGATAGTCTTCATGTACGTGGGCCACATTGACCATTATGTGGACTAAATAAAAAAATAATTATTTAATTTTTTTATTCAAAAATATTATTAAAAATTTAATAATATTTTTATATAAAATTATTTTCAATCAATTTTAATGTTTTTTTTTTTTCTGAGTATCATTTTTTTTAAAATAATTTTTTCCACCATCCAGCTCTGGTGTGCACCATCCTCCTCCTAATAGAGCTCTGGATGGCTTGAAATTTTCCGCACACATTATAATTAGATTTTGTATTCTAGCTCGGGATGCTGGGGTCGATTTGCTTGGCTTTTTGCTTTTTTTTTTTTTTTGGTAGAAGTTTGCTTGACTTTAATACAGGAAATACTAGGCACGATGATTTGAGAAGGAGTGAAGAATTTTGTGGATCTCCGTGTTGCATGCACGAGGTGCAATTGGACCGTGCAAATCCCACGGTGGATAACACGCCACGCTACCCTTGTATTTCACCGCTTCTCCATCGTGCGCTGCCCCCTCACCAACGCACGTGATGGGTGGAGCACTGCATGAGGTCTTGTCCTTTTCTTTTTGGCAGCACTTAAAATCTCACCTTTTACCAAAAAAAAAAAAAATTATAATCTCACCTACCCATCCTATAGTTGAAACTCTCCATCTGGAACGAAATTTGGATTCTTTTGAATAGATCAAGTTTAACGCCCGTGAAATTTGAGTATTAAAAAAATTAAGAATTCAAAATGAAAGAGTGACACCCTTCCGCATCAAACCCTTGACTTATGTGACGCGTACTGATGCCATCCAAACTATTGCTCCATTGTTCTTGGTCAAAATATCAAACGGATCCCTCTCCAAATCTTCCCCCTTCCCCTCTTCCTTTCAAAGGTAAGTTTTTTTACTCTTAATGAGATATTGATTGGGATAACTTAATTTTATCCACCAATCGTTTAGACTTTTTCTACTTTTAATGAGAAATTGATTGGGATAGCTTAATTTTATCCGCCAATCCTTTCAAAGACAAGCTTTTTCTACTCTTAATGAGATATTGATTGGGATAACTTAATTTTATCCACCAATCATTTAGATCTTTCTAAGAATATTTTAAGAAAAGCTGAAACATCTTATGGATTTGTTTGGTTCTCAAGAAAATTTTTTCTTCTCTAGAATGCTTTTTTGTAGAAAATTGATATATGGATATATGATATCTGGAAAAATGATTTTAGCGTGTTTAGTTAACCATGAAAAAGTAATATATTTCAAAATAACTTATGCTTGGTTGAATATCTACCTTCTTGATAAAGTTGTATAAAATATCTATTATATTCTTAATAAATAGAAGTATCCTACTACATACTACATAAAAATTTAAGGGTGTTTTCAGAAAACAATCCAATTTTTAGTTAGTGTAAATTAGATTTTTCCATGCACCATATAGATATTTTTTTCATAAAATATAGGAATATTATTTTCATGAAAAAATTACTTTTTCATTTCTCTTCTTTGAAAACTCCAATCAAATATGAGGTATTTTTTTATTTTTCTCATTGATCATACTTCCCTCCTCCTCTTTATGCGAACCAAATGAGTTCTATATATGCAATAAAAGATTAAGATATAACAAAGGAATATCATTAGCTAATCCTTACCATGTTCTCTAAAATATTTGAGAACAAACCAAACTTAGTAGGCTTGGTAGAAAGATATCTATATGTAATGAATACTTATTTGGCCGATAATCCTCGCGGACAAAAATATCAAATAAGAAAAGACTGACACTCAAAGTGAACGGGTCGAATGCCGATGATCCTTGTAGATAAAAAAGTCACATAAGATAAGACTGGTGTAGCTGAAGATTGATGATTCTCTCATACCAAAATACCATAGAAGAAAAGAAAAATATCTTAAACTGAATGGCGAAGGAGCTAAAGGTAGAAAAATATCCAAAAAGAAAAAAAATACCTCAAACTGAGCAATAGAAAAATATCTAAAGAGAAAAAATATCTCAAATTAGGAAGCAAAAAATGTCCAAAGAGAAAGAAAATATTTCAAATTGGATGATGAAAGAGCCAAAGATAGAAAATATCCAAAGAGAAGGAAGAGATCTCAAACTGGACAGCAAAAGAGTTAGAGGTAGAAAAATATCCAAAGAAAAAAAAATACTTAAAATTGGGTGATAAAAGAGCTGGAAGCAGAAAAACATCCATAGAAAAGAAAAATATCTCAAACTGAGCAGCAAAAGAGCCTAGAGGCAAAAAATATTCAAAAAGAAGAAACAAGGAACTAGAGGCAGAAAGACACTCAAAAAGAAGAAAAGACCTAAAATTAGGTGATGAAGGAACCATAGACCAGAAAAAGAAAATCTAAACAAAATGAAAATGCCTTAAATTGCACGATGAAGGAATCTGTGGCAGAAAAATATTTAAAGAGAAAGAAAAAGACTTCAAATTGGATGATGATGGAACCAAAGACAGAAAAACATCTAAAGAAAAGAAAAGGACAGCGAAAACACATGCAGATTCAGCTAAAAACAAAGAATCTTTATATTTTAATCTATCAAAAATAAATGATCTGTAGATCTTTTGAAAAATAGAAGATTTATAAAGAAATATAGATTGATAGATTGACAATATAGCCACAGTAAAGACGAAAGAGATGACAATGGCATCTTAAGTGATCGGTGGTTTTAATACATAGTAAAATATTTGTAGAAGAAGAAAAAAATAAGAGAGAATGAGAGAGAAAAAAAAAATTTATTATATCTATTTTAATTTCATTCAATATAATTCAGAAATTATTTATGTTATTATATAGGCATCATAAAAATAATAATAATTAATATAAAATTATATTAATAAAAAATAATAAAAAATAATATTAATAAAGAAAATTATTATGAGATCATGTTGATAAAAAAATATTATAATTTTATATGTGATTCCTAAATCATGCTGATAATTAGGGCAAACTATATTCAATAGTGTGTGCATCAATATGGTTGCAGACCATGCCCATCAGAATATCTAATCATACCATGAACCATATGGGAAGTTTAGCCGTACCCTGAAGCATTTTTATAATCATATAAAAAATTTTATGCATCATGATCAAGTTAGAAATCTTCATGGCGCATGTTTTTTACCATAAAAAATTGTACGCATTCAGATGTACAATACATTATCTTTTCGAAAAATAGATAGCCATCATTAGCCTCTCAATCGACCGTGTTTGATAACACCAACCAACAAGTTTGATACGGCAACACGGTAAACGTAGTCGTTCATTTTCAAAATCAGCAACATCTAAGATTATTCTCTACCTTGCAAAACATGCATTACAGAAGATTCAAACTTGTCATACTCTTATTAAAGAAGGTAGAATGTTGTCTTCATCAACATTAATTCCACTTGGCATAAAAGGATTGGTAGTGCATATTGCGACTTCATCTTGAATGGTACTGATTTGATGAATTGTATCAATCCTTTTGTACCCGAAGGCTTGATAATGCTGCAGCACTAATTGTAACCATAAATGGAGACGGCAAGGATTAAATCAATAATAAAGTTTTCACCTGAGATTGCTCCCCCGGCGCTAATAGAAGTGTGTACCGAGGACGGTGAACGAATTAAGAGGAGACGCACGACGGGAGACCCACCAGGTTTGGCGGGTTTGGGTCCCCACAGTGCACGGATGGGGCTTGCACGGCCCCCCGGGACCCGGGCCGCTCATAGTTTTTTCATGTGGGGCCTGCGGGTGAATGATTGCTGTTTGGAGTCTCGGCAGGAAATGATGACTTGGAGAGGAATTGGTGGACGTACCATGCGGTAGTGGGTCCCCTCATTGTCAAGATTTTGGGTTTTCTAAAAGGTGAGATCAGCATTTGCCTAGAAGAAAAATTAGCTGACATCAGCCCTCTCTCTCTATCTCTGCGTGGATGGGAAGCATTGGGAACCGGTCGAGGTGGACCAACAATTTTCTTCCTAGCCTCCTTAAGATAAAAAAAAATTAAAAATAATAAAATAAATTACATCACCCTAAAAACTAAATTTATTACATCCATATTAATTAATTTATAAAACCTATACTTGGCCAATTAAATTAATAAATAAATAAATTTATTTATCTTATGTAAAAAATCAAAATTATTAATTTTTAAGTGGAAAAAAATATACATATATTTTCTTATATCCTTGCATGATTGTTCCATCACTTAAAATTATTTTAATTTTTTTTAATTTTTTGTTGACATAATATTTGGATTCATTCGAGATTAATAATTTAATTAATATTTTATCACATATTTAAATATTGAAAAAAATAAATCTCAATAGATAAATATAAATTTTTAAATTATTAAGAATAATATAATTTACCCCTGATCCAAAGATTCTTTTACAATTTACTCAAAATAATAATTTAATATATCACAATATTGGTTAGTATAATAATATTGAGATCAATTACTATTTTAGATATTAATTTTTAAGATTGCATCATAATGTTTAAAAAAAATCTTGGTTGATTAATATTTCATGAAGTAATATCTTGGGATATGTTGATTTATATTGAGAAGTGAGAACTGACATTCATGCCAGTATGCGCCCAAGGTTAGCGCAAATTGATACAGCCAATATCTTGGCTGACATTATAGGCATGATCAATCTCTTGCTCATTGCGAGCATGAAAGGATATGAAACGAGGCATAAGAATTACTAGAACTTACATCCTTGTGAGTATCTGGGATTTCACGGGTAACACTTGCCTCATCTAATCTCTAAACCAGAGTAGGCCATGCATGGAACGGAATGTATATGTGCAATGCTAATTGTGAGCCCAAGGCTTCTTCCAAGAGTTAAGGGTTCCAAAGCAGGCCATCTTGTCCCTTGCCTGGGTCTCTCTATTCCATTGCCTCATAACTTGGTGAGGCTTCCAAGCTCTAGTCATTGTAATGATCCATGAGCTCCACTATTCATGTGAATCACAATTTTGCAACACAAAAGGCATCAAATCATAATGTGTTTCATCTACGGATTCTAAGTTATTTAATGGAACAAATATATATTTCTAAGCATTTTTAATATTAGGAGTGTAAATTATGATTAACAATATGAATCTCCAATTAAATAATTCAACATCGAGTTTTCAACAATTAGATCTTTTACCAATAATTTCGACATATTGTTGAGTGTAAGTTTCTCTATACAAAAGAGCCACATAAGCGTTTATAAATACCTTGTAATTGATTAGATGCAATAGGCACAACTTGAAAAATGACTTGTTTAATAAATATTCAGAAATTTTAGACCTGGTACACTTCAAGTCCATTGCCCAAGGTTGGTTTGGATTACGCCAATCCAACAAATATGTTGGCCCAAACAACCCAACAGGACCAGCCTAATAACTTGACACACTGGCCCAAACAAATAAACTTCAAACAAAAAGCCAGGAAGATATGTAAGAGAGAAGAGGAAAGGGTGGGGATGGGAATGGGGGAATAGAAGAGAGAGGGACAGAGAGGAAAAGAGGAGAAAAAGGAGGGTGGTGAAGGGGCGAGGGGAGATTGAGAGAGGAGTTTCCCTGGCCTTGAGAGGATCGTAGCCTAGATCTAACCACCAACAACTCTTTCTTTCTCAACAAAGAGGGATAGGAAAAGGATTTTCCTTAAGTCTCAATTTAAAGTGTCTAGACCTACAAATTCCTAAGAAGCAAGAGTGATAATTTAAGATCTCATATTGTAAATGTGGTAGACCTTATGCTGTTTCACATTTTCTTTATTTTAATTTGATTGTGTATTATGAATTGAGGCTTGCCTTAGAGTCACATGCCCAAGTTGTCCTCCAAGAAAAAAAAATGTTTATCACCTCCAAACAAAATTAGGACACTACTTTCATCTAGTGCTCCAACCTTCCTTTCTTATGTTCGTTCTTTCAAAGATGATGGGCCATTTTGGTTGGAATAATTATTATTTTTGCTATTTGAGAATATTATTCATGCCATCTTAATATATAGTCTTAATGCCTTCAGATAATATATACACACACACGCACACATGTACATCTCTCTCTCTCTCTCTCTATGTGTGTGTGTGTGTGTGTGTAACAGCAAGCAATGTCATCCATACTTAAGCTATACAAGATGTACCTTGAGGTGGGATTGATGTTATTGGTGAATAGAAAAAACTCCCATCTTCATTGCTAGTGAAGCTAACCACTTCCTATCCCTTAAAATAACTTCTAAGCTTTTTATGAGAATACTATGATTATTTTCCACCATTCAGATTTGAAGTTAAGACTTCTCAATTTGAGGCAGGGATGCTGATTCTAACTGCTGGCTAAAATGATTCTTGATCAGTGGAAACCCTTTAAAATATGACTTTCTTTAAATGCTATCATAGAACTATTATGCATGAGGCAAGGATGCTGATTCCTAATAACTGTTGGCTAAAATGATTCTTGATCAGTAGAAACCCTTTAAAATATGACATTCTTTAAACGCTATTATATATAGAACTATCATGCATTACTCATGTTTGTCATTCTCTTCACTTAACCACATACTAGTCGTTCACGACAAGCGTGATACCTTTTCCACTTTCTTATTAGTAATGTCCTTCATAAGTATATATGATGCTTTCAAGTGTACCAGATGGATGGCAAATGGGACTTCCTCGTAGCAATCTCTATACAATTCTTTTGTTTTGTTGTTTTTAAGATCATGGATGACATTATCAGACGACGAGAATCATATTCATAGGTTTTGCTCTTCATACCTCAAAATATAGATTTGATGCCTTAAGATCTATACAGTAGCATAAATAGTGTTGCTGTAAGGTTCTGGAGGTGAGGTTAATGCTGAACCGAACTGGAGATTTAAGAGTTATGCTGATGTTGGACTGTAAATAAAACTTACAAAAGAAGTCCTAAAACCATGAGATGCTCTCCGATTTAGGATCCTCCGATGCTTAACTTAGTCAGAGCCTTGAGAACAGGTGGTGAAAATAGAAGTAGAAAGCAAGCAATGAAAGTTTGAGAGTAGAGAAAAGTGGAGAGAACTCTGGTTCCTCGTGAAAAACTTAGCAGAGTTTTATCTCTGTGAATTTAGACTTATCTCTTGGAGAGCATCCCGTCCCCTTTTATATAGAGAGAGCTTGTTTGGGCTTTAAGAAAAGTTTGTTAGACCGTTAGAAATCTGTTAGGCTATTAGAGATCTGTCAGGCTATTAGACCGTCAAAGATCCGTTAGGCCTTTAGGTTATTGTAACAGAATGGGGCTAGCTATGTAAGGATCGTGGGGCGATTGCCCACGTGTCAAATGAGCTGGAATACAACTAGAAGACAGATACGGTGGATCTGGATGATAGCTGTCAGATAACCGTTCGTAAATGCATACGGTGACACATTAGTAACAGACCGATGTGGAACAGTTGACATCAGTAACTATCTGGACTTGGAGTTATGCCTTTGGTGTTAATAATCAAGTCGGCCAACAACCGAAGTAAGATGATGGAGATCGAAAATAAATCAAGGTGAGCATCAAGCTTGTAAGTAGTTCTGGATTAAGCTGATTAGCAGATAATACTGAAGAGACAGGTCGGTCTTGGGTCAATGTAATCTGAGAAAATATTTACCTCAGATAACAATCTGATGCCATGTGTCCAAACAATGATGAGATCGGATAATATACACTAACATATGCCCCCACTTTCTAGACTGAAGTAAAATACTTCAATCAGTGTGGAAAGTATTTCAAAGATCTCATCCGATATGCACTGTTATCATAAATGCTCTATCCTACTGTCAGCTAAAAATATTAATTTTTAATCATTCAAAGCGTTGCGCCGTCCTTCGAAAACTGCCCTGCCATACAGAGTAATGATAGGCACCTGAAAAAGTGGGGCTCCATAAATGCCAAAGCGACTGACCGCAGGACGTGCATGCTGGGTTTCAAAATATCATTGGAGAACCCAGCTTTCACACGAATCATGCTTATATGGTGGAATCAGAAAGGGGTGCACTAAACTTCTCTCTACAGAATCGTTGGATAACTGACAAGTGGCATGAATCTGATGGGGTACCGGATCAACCTAGGCTGTTGAGTACTTTTATAAATAGGCATGTCTTGCGGCTGAAAAACCATTTCATCAGTTCTACCCTATCGAGACTTTACTAAAATTTTTTCTGAACCATTACGCCGCTGGTGATAGAGAAGAAGATCCTTTGAAGTTGCCAGAGCTGGAGAAGAGAAAGAAGTAGAAGCCCTTCAAAAGCTTCCTCAACCCTTTTTTTTCATTAGGTATTCACCTCTGTCCTCATTCCATGGAGCTTGGATTTTTGGGGGTTTTTAACCTTCTCTTTTTTCTTTTTCTATTTTTGTTCCCTTCGAATCCTTTCTCTTCTTATCCATTTTCGTGCTTTTTTCTCCTGTCAAAATATCTTTCAATAATAGTATCAAGTCATGTCAGAGTAAGCAGGTACCTCGATCAATCCAACCACTGCTCGATTTCGAGATGGAAAGTCCACTTTGGGTAGAAGCCAAAGTCAGCACCTCAGGTCGGGATAATCTTGAATCCCTTATATATTGGTGTATATTATCTGACCTCATCATCATCTGGACATGTGGCATCAGACTGTTATCTAAGATAAATATTTTCTCAGGTTACATAGGCCCAAGATCAACCTACCTCTTCAGTATTGTCTATTACTTGGCTTAATCCAGAACTGCTTACAAGCTTGATGCTCACCTTGATTTGTTTCTGATCTCTGTTACCTTACTTCAATTGTTGGCCGACTTGATTATTGATGCCAAAAGCATAACATTCAATCCAGATAGTTACTGATGTCAGCTATTCTATATCGATCTGTTACCGACGTGTCACTGCATCTACGGATAATTATCTGACAACTATCATCCAGCTCAGCCGTAACTATCTTCCAATTGTATTCCGGCTCATTTGCCATTTGGGTAGCTGCCCCATGATCCCTGCACAGCTGGCCCTTTTATTACCACAACCTAATAGTCTAACGGATCTCTAATGACCTAACAGCCTAATAGATTTCTAATGGCCTAACAAACTTGTTCTAAAGTCTAAGCAAGCTCCCTCTATATAAAGGAGGACAGAGTGCTCTTCAAGAAGTAAGTCTGAATTCACAGAGATAAAACTCTACTAAGTCTTCCACTGAGGAATCAAAGTTCTCTCCACTTCTTTCCACTCTCAAACCCTCATTGCTTGCTTTCTACTTCTCTATTTCCACCACCTGTTCTCAAGGATCTGGTTGACTTAAGCATCAGAGGGTCCTAAATCGAAGGGCACCCCATGATTTTAGAACTTTTTTTGCAGATTTTGTTCGTAGTCCAACATCGGTACAACTCTTAAATCTCTAGCTCGATTCAGCACCAACCTCACGTCTAGAATCTTACAGCAACAAATTGACGCTAGAGATAGGGTTTGAACCTTCGATGGACTGTGGGGCTCCTTTCGCTTAAATACCACTCTATGGGAGTACAAAGACACGGTCTATGGAGTACACAGTTCTCCTTGACTGGAGGGGCAATGTTGTGGTGTAGAAGAAAGGACATCATTAGTCTCATATTGGTTGGAGTCAAAGAGGAATCTAGCTTATATAGGAAAGGACCATCTTTTTCATGTGAGGCATCTTTTAAGGGGCAAAATCATGAGGCTCAAAAATAGCCTATATAGTCCTCAAGCTATGGGCTGTAGGCCAAAGTGGACAATATCTCAAATGCCGAGCCATGAGCCGTTGACCATAACAAATAGTTTGGATGTCTGTGTGTATGCTATGTAATATAAATCTTGAGGAGGGATGGATACCATTTGTGAGTATTAAAAACTTCTACCTTTATTTGTTATAGTGAAGTTATTATGTCTTAAATCTGAGATATAATACAGCCATGCTATTAAGGTGCATAGCCCATGATAACATAAAACCTATCTATCATAGTCAGCTAAAATTCATTATAAATATAATATAATCAAAGATTCAATTCCATCATCTATCAAGTAATTAAATCAAATTTGGTCTAGAGTATTTAAATCTAATATTAAATACTAAAATCTATATCTCAAAATTTATAAATAATTGATTATAAATCTATAATTATTCAATAATTTTTAAACTTGTTATGCAGATCTCCAAGCCTGAATCCTCCATTGATCCTAACTTTATTCCTCTATTAAAAAAATAAAAAATAGAAAGGTATGAGCTACACCAGCACAATAAATAAAATCTATACTTTCTTATCGAATTAAGCATAAATTTTTTTATAATAATATAATATTTAAAAAATAATAGATAATATAAAATAAAATATTTTATAGAGCATACAATAAAATAAATTATGAACCAATCATGCATGCATAAAATTATGAATATTTTGTAATCATGAACCTTCTTATTAGATATTCAAGTCATAGTTCAAAACGTTGCTCACAGATATTCATACTATGATCACTTTATATTCATGATAGGGTCATGTTTCTTAATCAACAAAGTTTTTATTTCATATGAAAACTTTATATCCGCTGGTAAGACCTGTATTCTTATAAATACTAGTTTCAAATGTTGACCTTCTCAATTTTAGATATTCGTTCATAGCTATCTAAAAGTCTGTGAAATCTTTATATCTTTTTCTTAAAACAAACATATACATAGGTAGAAAAATAATAAAATTCATACTTCATAAATATTTTTATGAAATATATTCATGAAATCACTAGTTCTAATAAAATATGATTTTCATATCACATATGCTAATCCTTATGTTATAAAAAATATGATTTTATACAGTAACAAATTAATTACTAAAAAGATATGATAATTTAAAAATAAATAAGGAATATAAGATCTACATACCTTATTCATCCTAAATCTTTTGATTTCGTTAGAAGAATCAGGTGATCCTATTTAAAATATTAAATTATAATTAATTTTTATTTGATAAATTTAATAAAATTAAATAATAATGAAAGAAGGGATTGATCAGGTGATCAGTTTGATAAATCACCTAAGCATTAAAGCAATTTAGGGTCATCTTATCGAAATCTGGATAGGTCTCTAGAAAAGGAAGGGATAACCCAATATTGGAGTCCTTAGGTCTTCTTAGAAAGAAAAATTAGAGAGAAAAAATAGCAAACTAGGATTCAGTCATCATCTCTAGAGAGTAAGTGAGAGAGAGAAATCTACAGAGATGCAAGAGAGAGAATCCCTCTCTCTCTCTCTTTTTCTTTTCTTCTCTTCTCTTCTTCTCTTCTTTTTTGCTTCCTTTCCTTGGCCGAACAAGGGAAGAATAGGGGTGGTGGCTGGTGGTTGGAAGACTAGCGATATCAACGACAGTAGGTGGCTGGTGGTGGATGATGGTGGACGGTCGACAGCGGTGACCAATCAATCAAGAAAATCATAGAAAAGCATAAAAAATAGGAGGATCTGATTCTCTTTCTAGGATTTCGATCATTGGTTGCTCACTAGTGGCCAAGATTTTATCATGAGGGGTCATGGAGAGGCCAGGGTACTCAGCCTAAGGCTCAACTCCAAGGGATGGCGATGCCGACGACAAGAAAAAGCAAAGAAAAGGCTGGAAAATAGGAGATACTTCTTATGATATATTTTTGATGAAATCGGTGATTGATGACAGTGCCCAAAGCTATGGGAAGAAGGAAAAAAAGGAGGGAAAGAGGATCGAGGCTTACCTCACATTTCGACGATGTCTCTAGCTTCGTTTTTCAATGGACACGGTGCTAGAGAAATTGGTAAAATAGGGAAGAAAGATGGAGGAAGAAAAGAGAAGGAGGGCTGGTACTCATCTGCTTTGGAGGGAGAGGAGGGGATTTATAAAGGACTTCCTAGGATTTTGGCAGTCCTAGGAGTCCAATTCCTAGCCAGACGTGGTGGAGAAGAAGACTCCCATTGGGAGTCTTCATCTCAATTTTTTTGTTTGTTTTTTTGGCTGCTTTAACATTCATGCGGTAGATTGGATTATCATGTTCTATCCTCCTTAAAAGAGTTTCGTCTTCAAAACTTAACGTATCTTCATTTTCAAATAAGTGAGGATACTTAGTCTCCAAATTATCTTTACCATACTTTTGCTATGCAATCTTGATCTAAATCCGTATTTAACAAAACTCAGTACTCTAGGTCGATTTTCATAAACCTTAGTCTTATTTTCTACCCATGATCAAATCTATGCTTTAATATCATATTATGTTATATCCCAAATCCTAAATATAATATGGTCATACTATCGAGGGGTGCAACCCATAAGAGCATGAAGTCTATAAATCATAATTAGCTAAAATTCATTATAAATATAATGTAATCAAAGATTCAATTCCATCATTTATCAAGTAATTAAACCAAAATTGACCCAAAATATCTAAATCCAATATCAAATATCAAAATTTATATCTCAAATTTCATAAACAATTGAATACAAGTCCATAATCATCCAATAATTTTTAAGTTTACTATGTAGACCCTCAAGTCTGAATCCTCCGTCGATCCTAACCTTATTTCTCTATAAAAAAAAATAAAGAGATATGAGCTACACTAACTTAGTATATAAAATTTATGCTTCCCTATTGGATCCAGCATAAATTTTTTTATGATAATATAATATTTAAAAAATAATAAATAATATAAAATAAAGTATTTCATAGGATATATAATAAAACAAGTTATAAACCAATGATGCATATATAAATCATGAATATTTCATAAACATGATTTATAAATCATTCTTATTTGGTATTTATGTCATAGTTCAAGATAGTACTCATAGAAATTTATGCTATAGTCACTTTATATCCATGATATGACTATATTTTTTAATCGATAAAATTTTTTTCATATGCCAACTTTATACCAACTAGCAGAACCTGTATTCTTATGGATACTAGCTCCAATTATTGACATTTTTAATTTTAAAAATCCGTTTATAGCTATCTGAGATTCTTTAAAATTTTTTTATTTTTTTCTTAAAATATATCATACATAAGTAGAAAAATAATAAAATTTATGCTTCATAAATATGTTACTTTCATAAAACATATAAATGAAATCATTAGTCATAATACAACATGATTTTCATATCACATATGATGATTTTTATTTTATAAAAAATATGATTTCATACAGCAACAAATCAAGTATATAAAAATATGATAATTTAAAAAAAAAATAAAAAGTATAAGATCTAATTATCTTGCTCATCCTTGATCTTTAGACTTTGTTAGAAGAATTAGATGATCATATTTAAAATATTAAATTATAATCAATTTTCATTCGATAAATTTAATAAAATTAAATATAATAAAAGAAAGCAATTGACTAGGTGATTAATTCGATAGATTATCCAGGCATCAAAGTGATTCAAGATCATCTTGTTGAAGTCAACACGAGATCCTAGAAGAGGAAGGGATGGTCTGATAGTGGAGTTCTTAGGTATTCTTAGAGAGAGAAATTAGATAGAAAAAATAACAAACTAGAATCCAGTCATCATCTAGAGAGAGAAAGTAGGAGGAGAGAGAAATACTGGAGAAAGGGGAGAGAGACATGGAGAGAGAGCGAGAGAGAGAAGTTTTAGAGAGAGATATAAGAGAGAGAGAGAACTCTTCTCTCTCTTTTTTTTCTTTTCTTTCCTTTTCTTCTTCCTTACCTTGGCCAAACAGGGAAGGACTAGGGGTGGTGGTTAGTAGTTGGAAGATTGGCAATGGTAGTGGCAGTAAGCGGCTGATGGGGGGTAGTAGTAGACGGTTGGCAGAGGTGATCGAGCATTCAAGAAAATCAAGGAAAATATAAAAAATAGGAGATCCGATCTCCTTTCTAGGATATTCAGTCATTGGCCACTCACTGACGGTCAAGATTTCATCATGGAGAATCATGCAGAGATCGGGATACTCGATCCAGCGATCGACTCTGAGGGATGACACTGCTGACGGTCGAAAAAAGCAAAAGAAAAGCTGAAAAATAAGAGATTCTTCTTTGTGATAGATTTTCAGCAAAATCAATGGCCGGCGATGGCACCCAAAGCCATGGAAAGAAGAGAAAGAAGGAGAGCAAGAGCACTGTGGCTTATTTTGTGCTATGGCAATGTCTGTGGCTCCGATTTTTGATGGACAAAATGTTAGAAAATCGGCAAAACAGGAAAGAAAGAGGGAGAAAGAAGAGAGGAGGGCCGGTGGTCATTGTGGACTACTTTGGAGGGAGGAGGGGATTTGTAGAGGACTACCTAGGGTTTTGGCAACCCTAAGAGTCTGAGTCCTAGCTGGAAGTGATGGAGAAGAAGACTCCCATTGGGAGTCTTTTATCTCCATTTTTTTGTTTATTTTTTTGGGCCACTTTAAGATTCATGTGATAGATTGGATTATCACAGAAGCTATCTTGCTTTCCATCATTTAAGATGATTCCTAATAAATGATAAATATATGATAAAATTCAAGTATTTTCTTATTTAATTATCTCCCTCAAAAAATATTATACCTTCTAAATGCTATCATAGAACTACTATGTAAGAGCTAGGTTTGCCATCTTTATCGGCCTCTCAACCATATACTAATCATTTATGATAGCTATGGATGTCTGTTCCTACTCTTCTATTCGTAATGTTATCCAAGAGTAGACAAGACAGTTTAACATGTTTTAAGTGGATTTAGCATATCAAACTCCCTCGTAGCAATCCTTATGGACTCGTTTGGTTCATGAAAAAAACTTTTTTTTTTAAAAATATTTTTTGAGAAGCTGCTTCATAGAAATATGATTTTAGCATATTTGATTGACCATAAAAAAGTGATTTATTTTAGTGTGATTTATATTTGGTTGAGCATTAATTTTTTTAAAAAATTATATAAGATACCTATTATACCTTTGATAGATATAAGATCATACCTTTTTGCTTCAAAACTTTATATAGATAATAATATTATATTTATATTAATATAAATATAATATTAATAGATTATAATATAATATTAGATCATAATATTTATTATATTAATATAATACTAATATGTATGTATTAATATTATATTAATATACTATTAATAGTTTAATATAATTAATTTATTAATAAATATATAAATATAATATTATATTAATATACCATACAAATGCTATATTACTATTAATAAAAATATTATATTTATATAGATATTAAAATAATATTAATATATTATAAATATTATAATATTTATATTAATATAAATATCAAGATAATATTAATATAATATTTATAAAGATAATATTTAAATGATATTTTTAAGAATTTATATGCTCCACAATCACATATTTATAAAATCATCATCATCATTATTTTTGATTTATAATCTTAAAAGAATATTTTTGGAAGAAAAAAGAGATATTAATTTTATTTTTGGGAAGTTTCAAAATCCACCTCTCCTGTGGGTTTTCACTTTTTATAAAATATGAGAAGTATTTTTCATGAGAAGAGTCTTTTTCATTCCTCTTCGTTTAAAACTACAATCAAACGAGAGAACTCTTCTTCACTTTCTAGAAATTGCCACTTCTTCCCTCTACCTCCTATGAACCAAACGAGTCCTATGTCTAGGCCGTTACTTTCTCCTTGTTTGTTATCAGAGCAAGAGAACAAAACATAGAATCTAAAATGTGGAAAGAAAAAAAATTGCAATCCAAAAAGAGGGGAATGAATCCAATGAAAACACCTTGAGAGCTCAAGCATAAGAAAGCTCACATCTTTGAATCCATCTTTCTAGCTAACTTTACGTACATCACCTCCTTAGTTTCTTCCTTTTCTCTTCCTTGGTCAATCCAATATCTCTTGGTTCTAGTCATGTGATCTTTAAGATGTTTTAATTTTTCCTTGTTCTTTTTGTAAATATAATTTATGAGATGTCCTTTTTTTTTTGAATTAAATTTTGTTCAAAATGGATATTTCAATTGGTGTAGGAATGGTTGACTTTTCATCATTGTTAGCATAAAAATTGATTTTTGAATATTCTATGAATACAAATTTGTTGATTTTTGTTGCCTTAATAATTCTGTTGTTGTTTCTATTGGAAACTTCTATCAAACTGTTGCTATTCTATTTCAACTTTGTAGCAGAATAAAGCCTTTGGTTTCTCATTACATGACTGAAAGAGGTGCTTAACTAGTACAATGGTTGTCAATCAACAATTAAATCTGTTGGGTAGAGAAAGGGTTGATATAAACTATTTGATCTAGAGACTCGATCAATGTAATTTACTTGCTATTGTTTGCAATCATATCATATTTGAGAATTATCCACCTGCAAGTTGATCAATTGCTCATTCTTCCAACTTGACATGTTGTTTTTACAATTCTCTATTGATATTATAGGCCATGTCTACAGTCTTATTTAGATCAACTATGCCTATTTCATTGTCTTTTATTTGTTTGTTTAATCAATCATCTTCATTATATATATATATAAAGTGAAATGGATTCCTTATTTGCAAGTGTATAAATTCATAAGTAGCAAACCATATGATATATGATTTTTACTCAAACCTAACCAAAAACTCTCTCCTTTATTTGGAAACAAGTACCCTTTGGCAAAGCAAGAGAATAATCTTTTGAGGACTTACAAAACATAAAATAAAATAAAATTCCCTGGAGATTTAAAAGACATCTTACATTGGTGATATATATATATATATATATATATATATATATATATTGATGATGTCTTAAGAGGCACCAAGAGGACAGGCACATACAGTGCCGACTCTTGTAGCTAAAAATAAGGGTTGCTGAAAAAATAACCAGGTTTTTTTGTCCCCTAGAGCTTTAAATCTACTTAGAATCTTACATTTAATATTTACTTCAAATATTTAAGAGTGCTTTGAGGATTTTCAAGAGTACATTTGGTTACAAAATAAAAAAAAAAAATCAGATTAGATGGGTTAAATGAAGTAAGTTGGTCATATCCTAGGTTTCTAAAAAATAGTGTAGGTTGGTAATCTAGAAAGAGGGTTAAATTGTTCTAACTTTGCATTTAGGGGTCGTTCTTTTGTGGATAAATATCCTGAGAAAGTTGATCGATTTTTTTATTAACTAATTTATCTATATTCTCATATTTTTTAAGATGGGTAAGTAACTTTATTATGGACAATATTTATCTATAAAATGAAGAAAAATTTTATCAATCCAAAGAGTGGCTAAATTATTTTTCCATCGGTTAGTAAAATAGGCATTTAATGCTATACCTAAAACACTCATTCTCATTTTCAATGTCTCCATCATTCAATGTTTAATAACTTAGTCAAATCTAAAAAATATAAGGGATATCATGAAAAATATGAATAAATTTTATCAATTATTTAGAAAAATAATAATATAAAAGAACATGAGTAACACATTTCGAAACTACTTTTTCTATGTGTAAAAGATATTGATAAATTATTTTTCTATCTAATCAGAAATATATGAATTCTCAAATAAATGTTTTACCTACAAAAAAATGGATCCTTAAGAAAGTTATTCCGCGACTAAGTGAGTAAATGAATTAAGAGGAGAAAATATAAAGCATGTATGATGAATTAATTTTATTGAAATATTTATCCTTTCTTACCAAAAAGTGGTTTAATTCCTATGCTTAAATGAGTACTTGTCTAATTGATTTACTACTTTAAAAGAATAAAATAGATCCTGTAACCTAGGAGTTGATTAGGGCTGCAAGTGCTTGGATTAACTGATGACCTCACCGGGTTAAACCATGCCAAGCCTGTTTTGAAAACCACTTCGGGTCTAAATTTTGGAGCTCCCTCCTCGCCCCGGTCCGACCCGACTTGACCCAATCCGATCCAATCTCAATGAATCTAAGCTAACACCAACCCGGCCTTATCCCGGGTCGGATTCGGGTTACGCAGGGCTCTACGGACCCGAAATAGCCCTCTCAAATACCAGCCTCCAATCGACCAATCCCCAAAATTTCCAAACCCCTTTCCCCAAACCGTCGGAAACCTAGCCTCGGCCCTCTCCGGCGGAACTCCGGCGACCTGGACTCTCCGCCATCCCTCCCCCGGTCAGGTCGGCCATCCCCACATGCCGGAGGCCCCGCTTTCCGAGCCACTTCTCGCCTTGGCCTTCCCCGCTGGGTTCTGATGGGATGTTCTTCTCGCGTTCACACCTCTGAAGGTAAGCTCGAGTACCTCTTCGGTTTAATACGGCGGTGGTTCTTGGAGGCGCCTCGCCTTGCTTGATCTCTCGTTGCCTCTTCGTTTACTTCACCTTCGGGTCAATGGATAAGTGTCTTCGGATTCGGAACATGACATCCTTTTTAGTTTTAGGGGTTGTGAACTTAGTGCTTATCGGCTTGTACCCATTTTAAGGGTAAAATAAGAGAGAAATTATGAGGTTATTCGATTTCAGGCAGCAAGTTTTGTTTTCTACCGAGGACTTACAATTTATTCGCATAAAGATGGTTCCTTTTCTGCTCTAAAGGGATAAAAGGGCCATTTGTAGTTCATTGTGTTGATCCCAAATGAACACGGTCTAGATGTATGCTATAAAGATGGTTAATCTCATAAAAGCTGAAGTTTGTTTTGCCTTCTGGGCAGGTCTTATAAAATGGATTTTGTGTCTGTCTTGGTAGGTGGCACTTGTTTTTGCTAGACAAGGTTTTCAGCTGGATTACTTTGATTCATTAAGCACATAAATGATTGCTTGGTTTGATGGTATTTCGTGGTTTTCTTCCATCTTTCAGTGATTAGCAGTAGCATTTATCAATGAAGTTCTCATCGTTATTGATTTAATTTTAAATTCACAGTCTTGAAATTTTAGAGTAATCAGTTAGAATATATATTTATTTTTTCTTTGTTTTTATAATTTAAGGCATTTAAAACTATTGATTGGATGCAGTTTAAGAAGACTTGGTTGATATGGTTGTTGAAATGATCCTTATGCAATTTTTTGTTTCAACCTTTGGTTTTAGTTGGATGTTTTTGGTGGTATTTTAATACCAGTTAGTCTGCTTGACCAAAGCATCGACATGACCCAGCCTCGTCACAGCATCAACCCAAACATTTTGGGTTGGGATTGGGTCTAGGTCATGCTTGACCTGCTCCTGCCCAAAGGTCCTGGCCTGGTCTGGCTCTATAGTTGATAGAATAATTGGCAGTAGATGCCAAGTGCATAGACTTAAGATAGT
Source organism: Elaeis guineensis (assembly GCF_000442705.2). Taxonomy (NCBI): domain Eukaryota; kingdom Viridiplantae; phylum Streptophyta; class Magnoliopsida; order Arecales; family Arecaceae; genus Elaeis; species Elaeis guineensis. The sequence goes on along the minus strand of NC_026003.2, from coordinate 95,382,333 downwards.
AGGCTTTGTATCTTTTTGATCATATGCTAATAGTTTTAAGATATTAAAATTTAAGTGCAGACCAGCTGGGTGAATTGATTCACTAAGTGGAGAATCACTCAAAATTTAGTTTGCAACTAAGGTCTATGGCTCTTGTCCTCAAACAACCTGCAAAATCTAATTGAAAACTGTATCTGATCATATTCTGGTCCTAATAGTGTCTTATTTATTGCAAACATCTCGATAAACAAGTCTTACTTGTAGACTTGGGACAATTAGGATTCTTGAGATATAGACGGAAGTTATTTTGCTTGGAATAAGATTTGTTTGTCTTCACATTAAAGATCTTTGTTATAAGTTGATAGACTAGTTGGTTATATTCATAGACTGAATTGCAAAGACAAATATCATCTCGGATTTTGTTGGAGAAACTGTTGCCTACCCATTTAGATGCTGGAGCTAAAGGCACCACCTAGTGTCAATGCAGTTTCGCTTGTTTCAAAGTTGTACATGTTTCTGTCACTAATTCATTTCTCTGAATTTGATGAAGCATTTTTTCAAAGATTCTATTCAAATTGTTGCAATTATGGAAGAATTAGGAGAAATTTATAGAAATTTAGAGAAAATAAGATCTTTCTATGGGTTTGGTTACATTAGATAAGTGTCTCTGTGTATTTGGTTTGACATGTATTATATTGCCATCAAACATGGAGGTAACCTGCTATGCTTTAGAATGATGTCAGACTTGATTATTTTGTAGGTTTTTTAAAATTAATATTCTATCTAATTGATGCAAAACTATGAAAATAATACAATAAAAGTCCTAAACAACACTCTATTACATGAAATAATATCCATTTTATTTTGTTCACTTGTTTTATTTTTTCTTTATTCATATTTTCCTGATTTCATTCTTTTATTTTGTTTTTTGTAATTTTTCAGTTGAATATTCAAGCTATGTCTGGACCTCCTAAAGGGCAAAATTGACAAAACTCAAATTCATATGGCCCAGGAAAAACAAAAATCCAAACTGAGTTTTTGAACTTTGTGACCCATACTATTAACTTTTAACCATATATTAGGCTTGTATGTAGTTTTCAATATGTTTATATGGGTTTATATAATGTTTTCTAAACATAATCTAGAATATTTTCCCCTTCTTAGTAGTGTTTGTGAATTGCAAGAGTTCATGAGTTGGAGAAAAATTGTTAAGCAATTCAAGGTTAAGGCTTCGTTTGGTTGCTAAGAAAGGGAGGGCAGGGCAAAGAATTTTTGTTAGAAATGAAGCTTCTTTTCCATTTTTTGGTACTAAAAAGAAAAATTGAGGAGAAAAATAAAGATAAAGTAGAAGTCCAAAGTGTTCTCAAACATTCTCTAATTTTTCTCCTCCAAAATGTAGTAACTTTGCGAGACAATAACAACCGGGAGAGTAGGTTAGGCTAATCATATCTTAACCACTTTTTCAACAACTTTCTCCCCAATTTTGTTACTACAACCAAACATGAGAAAATAATCAATTTTCTTTTCTTTTCTTCTTTTGTTTTATCTTTCTTTTCTTTCATTTTCTCAGCAGCCAAATAGAGCCTAAAGGATTGCATCTGACACTCTTTCACTTCTTAAGCGAAAATAGTTATTATAGACTTGCTAGCTTTAGTTCCAGTCATATTCATTTTTTGAATGCATTATTAATGGGCACAAACCTAAGTTTCTAATAAGTATATAAAATTTGGAATTACATGGATAAAGGAAATATGATGATGAATACTGATTTGCTCGTGTTTTCTGTGGATATATGGGTTTACCACTGAAAGATGGGGGCAAGTTGGAAGAGTATGATGCATTTTTTGGTATGGAGAACTATCCCATTACAGCAGCATTGGTTGACCTCCAAGCTACTCCATTGGTGTTATAATGGCTATATTGAAATTTTGATTGCGAATATCATTATAAGAAGGGCAGCCAGCAGGTGAAATGGGTATGGTGTCTTAAGAGAGTGTAGCCCCTTAGGTTTTGAGGGGCAAAAAGGCTTTGGAGATTGGATTTTTATGAAGAGCCAGATGAAAAATGGTTGCAAGATTTCAATTCTACAATATATGTTGCATGGACACCAATGCAAGAATCAGATTCAAACATGTATCCAAGCACTTGACTTGACAAGAGGGAAAGGGAGATATAGGGGTACATAGGATAAAACATAATTTTAATGAACTTCTATATTTATATCTTTGAACATTGTTTGTCTAAAAGTTAAAAAACTATTTAAAAGATATTATTTGTTAAGATCTTTCAACATACATGTTTCTCAGTCAAACAACCCAATTAACTTGAGGATATAATATAAATAATATTTTGCAAACTTATTTCAACACCTACATCCTCGACCAATTTCTAAAAGAACAATTACTTTAGAATAATATTGCAAAATGGGGGGTCAAGCTCATTGTTGGAAGAGTTCAGCCTTCTTCCAATCTTTAAAAGTGGCTACCAAAGAACTTCATAAGTATCCAAGTGTCTGATACATATTTGAATCAGATACTTATCCTACTCAGATACGCAACTAACATAGATTTTTGGAGCTCAACAGCAGTGTCCAGATAACATAGATGCAGAACGGTTTGAACTAAGGCTATGAAAAAGGTTTTGAGACATAAAAACTGTTGTTTGCGCATCTGAACGTTTCAGTTTTGGCAAGTTTAGATTGGATAGGAGTGCTAAAGTGAAGCTTTGTGTGGATAGGAGTGTCATTTGTATGGATAAATGCTGAAGAGAGATTTCTTGATATTTTATATTACAGGTTATTTTCTTAGTTTATCAAAATTCAGTTGAAAAATTGCTAGCATGTGGTGATTAGCAAGGGATAATGAGTCTATCACTTTTAGGAAAAATCACTTCGATGAGGCTATGGATATAGAAAGTCTCCTCTCCATGCTTGATGTGCTTAACATAAATTCTGAGATGTGATATTGTAGAACTTCACAATGAAAAGGAAAAAGTTATCTTCTTTTTGCCAGATATTCTAAAATTTTATTTCTTTGGTGAGCGAAATGTTATTTGAAGTGGCAAATATGGAATTTAGAGCTTTTACTGGCACCCCAGCAATACTATGACTGGTTATCTTAATGAAGATTCTTATTCTGGAAAATCTTGCAAAGGAAGATATTCATAGTGATGATAGTGTCACTGTTATATGGAGAAAAAATTTGTGATTGCTTTCTATTACATTGCATACTGACACTGGAAGTGTACCTTGAGTTGGCCTTTGCACTTATCTAATTTATTTAAACCATGCATTACTTGTGATTCATGTCGTAAGTTATAGGTAATTATGTGTTTGACTAGTGTGTCTTAGTTTCTTGTGAAAACTTTTAGGACCATATTTTGTCTTTTTTGTATTCTGTAGTGTTTTTTCATATTTTACACATTTATCCCTTCTAATAGAGGATGAATTAATTGTGTTAAATATTGCATAGCAATGGGGCCTTGTATGACGGAGGCCCATCCAATAGTAAGGAATGTTAGGCACAAATATAGAAATTAGGGAATTTTATTTTTATGTGGACTCTAGAACTAGAGTTTTGTGGACTCTAGCATTAAAATTTTGTGGACTTTAGTATTCTATGCAGCCTCTTATTAGGTTTCTGGGTTGGCTATATAAACCCATTGCTGTTTTAATAGAGAATACAGTTTACATTATTGAGAATGCATAATATTGAGATATCCCCTTTCTCTCTATTCTTCTCTTCTCTCTCTTCTTCTCCTCCTCCTCCTCTTCTCTCCCCTCTTCTTCTGCTCCCTCTGTCCTGCATCATTGTCCCATGCCCATACCTACATATGTACTTTGCAGGGACTGTTTCCACTTGGTTGCTTTAAACAAGCCTTTTTTGTGAATTCTGGGTTATTAATTGTTTCTCAAATGGTGCCACAAGCTACTGTTAGAAGGCTTAAAGGGTTAAAGCTAAAGTTTATTAGAGACCTATCACAGATTAGGATAGTTGGTGAAGAAGAATATCATGTTGTATTTGATTCTGGTTTGGGGATGCCATACCCATTTTTAAAACAATTTGTCTTTTTTATGATCTTCTAATTCTTTTCTCAACTTTATTTGATGCCTTTCTGCCTATCTCGTCTTTGAATTGCAGTGAAATCCCTTTTCATGTTAAAGAAAGATTTTTTGTGTTAAAAAATTTTTGCATCCTAATAATCCAATGGAATAGAAAGGCTACCGGCATATTTATTTTGAGGCATTTCTCTATGGAATCACTTCAGAAGACTAAATAACATAGGTATGACTATAGGTTTCTAGATTAAGAATTCTAACATAAGGATATACCGCACCAAGGTTTGCCATACCATGCCGAATCGGCCGGTACACCCCATCTCGTACCGGACCGGCAGAGAACCGGCACGATTCGGCCAGTAAAATCGGTACACTGACGGTACCGAAGAAAAAAGAACGGAAAGTGAGAAAGAGAGAGAGAGAGGGGAGGAGAGGGAGGTAGGAGCCGCCGGAGGCCGGCGGTGGCCGGCTGCGGCCGTCGGAGGGCTTCCGAGCCCTGTATCGCCCGATAGGGCTCTCAAGAGAGCAAAAAAGAAAGAGGAAGAGCGCTCGGAAGGGGGGCGGGGAACCTATCGGACGGACGGTGCCTCCGTTGCGAGGCTCCCAGTGGCCGGCGAGCTGACGCCGACGGCCTGAGGGCGATCGAGCGGGCGGAGCCCCTTCGCGGCTGCGTCCCCTTCTTTTTCGAAACAGACGATGTCTGTTTCGATTTTTTCTTTTTTTTTTTGTTTTAAACTTATGAAGTCGGCAACTGAGTTGCCGATTTAAGAATTTTTTAAAAAAAAACAAAAATCGTGAAGCCGGCAAATCGTTTGCCGACTTCGCTTAAAATCATATTTTTTAAAAAAATTTACGAAACAGGGACGGTGCCTCTGTTTCACGCCTGTGGCGCCGCGCGCGTGAACTGCGCCTTCCGACGGCCACGGCGGCCAGTAGGAGGCCGTCCGGCGGCCCCGCCGGTTCCTTCTCCTCCCTCTTTTTTTTTCTTCCTCTCTCTCTCTCTCTCTATTTCTCTTTTTTTTTTCCAGTTTGGGTCGTTGGTTCGGTACGGTATGAAACCATACCGAACCATACCGCCGGCCGGCCGAAACGGCCGGCGGTACCAGTTCAGCATACCTTGTACCGCACGTTAGAAATTTATATATATAAAAAGCATGACATTGGCAGCATTTATGTGGTGACCAGAGTTGCCATCCGTACCTTTATGACATGTTTGTTTTGCAAGAAGTGGAATGGTGCGCTTCAGTTTATTTGATTGCCTGCAGGTGTTTGTTCCAACAGAAGCATGACAGAGTTCCAAGAGTCCCAAGGGGGCCTCAAAATTACTTTGGCTTTAACCACTTTGATGTTCAAATCAAGTTTGTAAACTCAAGAGCTGAGTTGGGGTGGGGGTTGTGGAAGGAATTTCATGAGGCCTCTTCTACCCAAACTTGTAAAATAGACTACCTGGCTAGATTGGACTGAACCAACTTGGCTTGGTCCAATCTAAACAGATCGGGCATGACCCAGTGAAACGAACTGAACTAGGCCCAAACAGGCCAGTTGATCTTGGTCCTTTTAGCGCAACTTGGCTGGAGCTGATCTTAATTCCATGTTCTTCAAGAATCAAAACAAACACCCAAGGTTGCTGGGAAGTCCTCTTCCAAAAATTTCATTTAATGTAAATACTGTCTATACCACTGAAGTATATTAAACAATACTTTATTTCTCTACACTTCCATCATTTTTTTTTTTTTGAGAAGTACCCTTCCGTCACTTTGGCATGAAATTTTATGCTTTGTAATATATTAAGTTTAATGAAATTGTACAACTGTTGCCACCATCAATCATGTTGCAATTATATCAACAATATCTTCAAATACACCTTATTTGTAGTTTCTAGTGATGATGTTTCTCAACATTCCTCGATTTTAATGTAGAGATGAGCAAAAGTATGTGTTTAGCATGCTTCTTATTGTTTGTTCATAACTGTTGTCATTTACATGTAGATGCTTTTATGCTTGGCATGCTTTCTATTGTTTATTCATTAATTATTATCATTTACATGTGTAGAATACTCTATCAGCCTTTGTCTGGGTAAATTTGAATAATCATATTGTTTCTTGTTGTAGCCTTGCTTAAATTTGTGTTTTCTTTAGTACCTTTTGGGTCTATGATCATGCTAGCTTTTGTAATAGACTGTTTTAGATTTGTTCAGTACACTTGCATTTGACATGTTTATCAATATTTATTACACATCTTTAGCATGGTGTTAGATAATATTTTTAGTTAGGCAAGTTAGTATTTTTGTTTGATAAACAAGTGTAGTTTCAAACATAAAAGAAATAAAGAGGATTGATATATCAACGACAGAAGGGGAAAAGCTCTCCTAGCTACCTCAGCCTGCTGATTGTGTCATTTGGCAGTACACATCTTTTGGTTATGGTACTTGTGATTGGTATGGTATGAATTATAGTAATTGTGGTGCAAAGTGTAACAACAAGTCAAATTCAGCTTGTGGTCATCAATAGAATAGGGGATTAAGAGATCATGGACTGTACAAGGAACCTTCAAATATGGATCATGATACAGTATCCTATTATAAAGTGATAGGAGTTTTTGAAAGGAAAGGTGGCAAAGGCCAGAGGTGTGGACAGGACTCACTAGAAGCAGAAGATGAGGAAGCTTAGCAATGGAAGGGGTCAATATATTGAGTCGGTAATATTAGAGAATAAGAAAGGTAAGGCTTAGCAATGGAAGAGAGCACACAATATTGAGCAGTCAGCTTGGCTGATGTAGGGTTTGTAATAAACACACCTTTTCCATTACTGTGATAACCAGAGTGATGTTCATTATTTTATGAATCATATCTAAGTTTGGCTATCATTTCACTTGCCATCATTATGTTTTGGTATCTATTACATTGTGTTGAAGATTCTGCGTAAAAAAAATTCTGAATTAATGCCGGTCATCCATTGTGACATTAGGTAACAGAGATGCATTACAATTGCACCAGCATTAGCCAGTTTCAATTGCTAGCAGTGATGGCAAGTATGATGATTAAAATGAAGTGGAAGGGTTATCTGGTGAATTTGAGAGAGTCCTCTATCTACTTGTCCTTAGTTTCAAACTTTGGATAGGACAACTGCGATCATTCTCCCTTTTGTCCATCACTTCCAGAATGACATTCTATGGCATCCTACCATCCACTATCTATCCCCTGCTACCGAGCAAGTCAGCATTGCAACCTTTGTGGCGTGATCATTGCTCGAATGCATCACCGCTGTCCACCTTTGCTCATGGTATTATTATCATCTTGGCTATCTCGCATCCCCTCGATCCATGATAAATCTTGAGTTAATCTTTTGTTGATGTCCATGCGGCATATCGGACTTTTCTCACTTCAGATATCTTTTGACCTCCATCTTAGTTGCCATTTGTTTATTATAATATACTTCTATTGTAGTACAGTAATTATTATTTTATTTTTATACTTTCATGAGAAGTGATGTTGTTATTAAATTATTATTGGATTATTATAACATTAATTATAATAATAATTATCTTATAAAATAATTTGATATTATAATAGTTAGATATATTACTATCATTTATATCTATCTATATCTGTATCTATATGTATGTATGTATGTATGTATATATATGTATGTATGTATGTATGTATCTATGTATATATGTATGTATGTATGTATGTATATATGTAAATTAATTAAGTATATTAGGATCCTAATAATATAAGAATAATTATTATAATAATTTATTAATACAAAATTGACTTGATATTATAATAATTTTGTAGGCACTCCTTTGAGGGCTGAATTCAATTGCAACAAATCTTGTAATTGTAACTGTGGCCAAATTTTCCTGTCGTTCCATTACAAAATTTGAACCCTTGATGTTCAAATGCTACTTGCAATTGCAAGCATGCAGATTGTTGTTTCAAATGCTTGCAATAAATACATATGATCCACGATCAAGAAAAGAATAGCAATATCTAAATGATGGTGTACAATATCGTTCAGCCATCGGCCCCCTGTTATTGGATCTAATCCTCCATGAAAATCGAGGAATTCTGTGTATTTTGACCAGTTCTAGGTGAAAGGGGGGGTTGCTCCCTAGGCAAAACTGGGATGAAGTTGAGCCAAAAGGTCCTGATTCAAGATAAATTCATGAGGAAATGTTTTTTCTTTAGGATCAATTCCACCTTCAAGAAATTGGTTAATTGGTAAAGATGCATAGATTTGGTGCTTTGCCCAAGAGAGCAGCCTAAGTCCTGGTAATCTCGCTAAGTGGTGATTTTACGTAGATTCTATATTTGAAACCAAGCCAATTTTGGGGCAGCTTCGTTGCAGCTGCAACCTGCGAAATTGCAGGCAAACAAACAGCCCTTAGCCTCCTGTGATTGCCAACTGCTATGTCCTTTGCTCTAACCTAGCATTCTCCGCTTCCAACATCATTGATGTCCTTTGCTCCCATGTCCTCTTTGAAGGACCATGGAAGTGCATTGCTGTTAGATGGGTCAAGGTAATAGGGGAAAGGCAGGTGGAGGCGGTGAATGTGTCATCAATGGCCGAGGGAGGGGAATAGGGTGGAGGCAGAGTAGGGAAGGTGGTGAAAGGGTATTGCTAAGTGCCAAGGCTGGGGAATGGGGGGAATGGAGGCACGGGAGAGGTGATGCTAGTGGTTGATTTAGGGAAACAAAGTAGAGTTAGAGGAGGAGAGGTGGTGGAGCACAAAGTTATTGGCAAAGGCTAGTGATATCAAATGGAGATGGTGGACGCTAGTCTCGATGGCCAAAGATGAGGGTGGGTGGAGGAGATTGAGTGGAGCTGGAAGTGCATAACTGATGGTCGTTGATGGCCAAAGAAGGTGGTGGGAGGAGGCAGAGAGGAAGTGGAAGTAAGTGATGGTTGTGTGATAAACGTCACAAGCAACATTGACCAAAAATGATCCATATTAGCTGCAGGCAGTCATGTGCCTGGGCTTAGGGAATCCCATACAAACTTCTCATTGGAGTGGAGATTTTGAGTTGTGCTTCCATAACTTGCTCATAGATTGAAATAGAAACATCTCTCAATGGTATGTGTTATATGTTTATCGAAACTTTAAGGCTGTCTTTGTTTGTGGGTTAAAGGTGGGCTTAGAGGAGTTGTTGTTCCTTTACTCCACTTTTTCCACTTTTAACTTGCCAGACACTAAAAATTTTCTTTGTTTATTTCAAGGTTAGACTTGAAATTTAAAAAGAAATGCTACGTTTTCCACATAACTTGGAGTAAACTACTCCAACCTGTGTGGTGGAGTAATTCATCTGGAGCAAAGAGGTTGAGTGGGCTAACCCCTCTACTCTGGGTAATTCCGCAACCAAACTGGCCTTAAATGGAATCAGAACTGATCTTAGTAGATTATACTTTTGGATGCACCACCGTTCTTCAGCTGTTTAAACTAGATCACATTCTTTGGGCATAGAGTGGATCATGCTTGAATGAGCTTCAAGATGCATGTTAATTGTTATGGTACCACTTGCGATGCAGATTAGATTTTCTTATATTAGATTCAAAGCAGACAAAGTGAATTTACCTTCTTCTGAACTGTCTTGTCTTTGTAATGTATGTCAAGCCGATTGCATCTATTTGTTGCGTTTATAACAGCCTTAATCTTAATTGACAGAGATTTTATTTTCTTCAGGCTTATCACTGCCCAGTGCTGCTAGTCAGTTTTTCCTTAAATCATGGATGGCCCAAGTAGAGATGATCATGTAAGCATCCATCAGCTGGGTTCCTAAATCTCTGATTAATTTATGTTCTGAGAATAAATCCTGATACAGGAAGGAGTGACTGTTGTGGGATTCGAAGTTCCAAGATCACCGGATTCAAGCTACAACAACCCCATTCCAGGGAATGAAGATGAAGCTAGGGAGCCACCAGTGGTTCCACCTCATTTGCAGCATTCCTTGCTGCGCTTCCCGCCAAGCCAAGATGATTCTAGCAGTCTCCCATTGCCTCAGAATGTTATTCTTAACCACCTCTACATAGAGAACCGGGAGAGCCCGAGATCAGTTGTAGCTCTGGGGATCACCCATCGTTTCCGTTCAAAATTTGTTACAGTTGTGCTCTATAAGCCGGTCCAGAGGTGAATTTGATGATTATTGGTCATTCATGGTTATTTTAACTTATGGAGGAAGATCGACAGCACTCTTGGGTTTTGTGGCCAAACTGCAATTGCAGATCCATTGATTGCCCATTATTTTAGAATGGAACAATCGTTATTCATTTAGCCTTTTGGGCTTCAGATGATGGTGGGGCTAGTTTCTCTGAAGTTCTGTAAGTCTCTACAGATGCTTTTATTGAGTTGTTCATGGGTATGAACTGAATCAATATTATTACTGTAGTATATGTTTTGTAATATAAATTTGGTCCAACACTCCAACTCGTGTCGTCAAAAGATTCAGTGCGTGGTCTGCTTTCAAGAGGTACAATGATATAAGCTTTAATTAGCACCTGTAGCAGTTAAATGGTATTTAATGTTTTTTTTGTTTCTTTGCGTTGTGTTAATTAAGGGGATGGCCTAAATTTACTGTGTTTACTGTCTATTGCTTCTGTTGCTTGGTTGGAATCCAGGCCTGACGATTCCGTTCAAAGTTGGAACATTCTCTTCTATGCGACCCTCAGGGTTCACAATGCTTGGGTCTTCCATGTAGGTTACCCAAGGAGGATGGTCCTCTCTAAAATGACCCTAACGTCCAAGGTAGGATTTGAATCTAGTTTGGGGTATGACCAATTTTTGAGTTCTCTGTGTATCCCAATATTAATTTTTGTTTAAATATTTAAGGAATCATACTTCTCTTTTATCTTAGGTTGGCTCGAACTTGGGTTAGAATTAACCGGCACTCAAATGCATTAGGTTGGATTTGGGTTAGAGTTAACCAACTATGCCGAAACGATTTGATGGTTTTGAGAAAATTCTCACGGTCTTGACTTGACTCGACCAATTGGATCCAAGTTAAAATCGTAACCTGAAAGAAGACTGAATTGGGTCCGCATCACGTCACATGGCCCGGATGTAGATTTCCAAACCGAATTGGGCTTACAGAAATTCAGGCTTGTTCACCTGTGACTTCTCCCGATCTATCACAACTTGCTCTACCAGCATGAAGCTTTCCCATTTTTGACAATATATATATATATATATATATATATATATATATATATATATATATATATATATATATAAAAGACTAATTCTTTGTCCACTTGCGAAGAAAAAGCACACCACAATTACATCGAACCATGAATAATGAGATAAACATTTAATATTGCTTAGTTTTTTTCTCAAATTTTTTTTGACGAAAATATTTTTTTTCTCTGTTGAAATAAAATAAAGAAAGAATAGTATTAATACTTCTTAATATCTCATATAATTTTTTGTGAAAATATATGATATCCAGAATAATATATATGATTTTCTGTATCTTTATGTAATATCTTATTGATTATTATGATTTCTTGATATTTTATACGACTTCTTATTTATATATATGATATTTTGAATAATATATATGATTTTCTGTGAATATATATGATATCTTGAATAATATAGATAACTTTTTGATGTCTTATCTGACTTTCTATAAATATATATGACATCCTAAATAATATATATTATTTTTTGATTTCTTATATAATTTTTTGTAAATATATATATGACATTCTGAGCAATATATATGACTTTATGTGAATATATATAATATATTGAATAATATATAAAATTTTTTGAATAATATATATGACTTACCGTGGTTATTATGACTTCTCGATATCTTATATGATTTTTTATTTGTTATAATAACCAACAGGATATTATATAAAGCAACAGAAAGACATATATATTGTTCAGGATATCATATATATTTACAGAAAGTCATATATATTGTTCAAGAAGTCATATAAGATACCAAAAAATCATAATAATCAATAAGATATCATATAAAGATACAGAAAGTCATATATATCATTCATGATATCATATATACTCATAGAAAGTCATATAAAGCATCAGAAAATAATAATACTATTTTTTCTTTATTTTATGGAGGAAAAAAATATTTTCATTAGAAAAATTTTGAGAAAAAAAGTTGAGAAGCATTAAATATCTACTCAATTATTAATTACGCTATGCAATTTAATGTGATTGAGCAGTATACTTTTTCTCCATCGGGAGTGGTGGATAGAATTTTTCAAAGTATAATGACGGTGAATCCTTTCGATCTTCAAAAGAAGATGTCCACACACATATCTCATTAATTAAAATAGATATTGAAATCATTACATGAGATAAACTTTGTTGATGGCTAATGAAATGTTCTAATAATTTAGATAATGATCTACCCATTTTTTTTGGTGTCCTAATAATACTCACCAACAAATGAGCTGCTCCATTTGTTTTCTTTTTACATGTACAATAGAAGGCTGATGACCAATAGTCAGGTATTGCTTTAATTGTTTCTTATCAGCTAATGAACATTGTACATGATTAATCATATGTTCCAAAACTCACATTATGCCGTTAGAGCTGCTATGTTTCAATCAAAGTGAGTGATGTGGTGATAACATTTCCAAGCAAAGGTTCCAGTAATCGAAGGGTACAAGATCAGATATGAAGGATACATATTTATCATTTATTTATGTTTAGAATTTGACCAAGTCCAGTGTAACTCTCGGATAGCTTGTTTAATTGCTAACTGAGTAAGTTCTTTTTAAGCCAAACACACGCATCTTGGACATAGTTTGATAATTTGACAACCATATATATATTCGATGCTTTAATTGCCGCTTTTCTACTATTACATTAAGACTAAAGGAAAATTAGTTTTTCCCCTTCACTATAGATAGGGACACTTTCCCAATATTGAAATATGATACTGTGCAATGCATACGCATATTTAAAAGGAGAAAGATGAATGACTGTGATCGCATCATCATCATCATGTGTTGTGCATTACCATGTGTTGTGCATTACCAAAACTAGTAATATCACAATAATTTGGACCATAAACACCCTTATAAAATATTCAATGTAATCATTCTAATAATTGAGAATGGAATTGCAAAGACAACCAAGAATTTAGTTAATTTAAAGGATTAATAACTACTGCAGAGGCACCCATGCATCTATCATATGCTCCTTTCCCGAGAGATTGTGATCCATCTCACTTTCAACAACTAATTTTGTTAATTCAGACATCTTATGTGAATGGCTACTGCTGTCTCACCTTCAACATCTAAATTTGTTGCTTCAAATAATTTATATGGATGGCTTTGGTTTATATATTGTGATGTCATAAATATCTATAGGATTTATACTCTTTTTTTTTTTTTTTTTTTTTTTTGGGGGTTTGTGGGGGAGGGATGGCATTCCGAGAGAATTGGCATGCAAAAAGTTCGACGTTTATTGGATTAGGCATATGCTTCTTCCTCTTGCATTCTTTGAGTGTACCGTACATTACTGCATGATAGGCTTTCAAAGGAGATATTACTTCAAGCCTTTGCTGCTTTTTTTGACTGAAAAGTTACTTTTTTATCCCTTTTTAGTTTCACCATTTGTTTCAGTAGCTAGCCTGCGAAGAAAGCAAGGTTGAGTTATATGGACAATTGTGCAATTGCTTGTATACTCTACATTTGTTCTTTTCTCATTTATATCTTTTTATAAGCAAATCAGATAACTGGAGTCATAATATTCTCTAACTTTACCATACTTTCATGATTGCTTAATGAAATAGGTGGAGTTAATCTCTTCCTTTTAATTTAAACCAAATATTGCCTAAGTTCGTTCCTGGGTTTTGTGCTCTTAATTTGTTATTGTCCTTGTGACTTCCGTTCTTATTTTTCTTTTTATAAATACCATGGAATGATGCAAACATTGTCTAAACTTCCACGGAGGAAGATGTCAACTAGTTAAGTGATGTCTAGTGGTCTCTTATTCTTGTTTTGGCATGAATGAATATATAAGCATTCTAGTAAACTCATATTCTTTCATTTCAATTTTTTATATCTTGTATTATTTAAATTCTTTTAGAACTTTTGATGATTTTTCTTTAAACACATGGAATTTCTAAGTTGTGATTCTTGCAAAAGTATAGCCGAGTGCCCGCCTCATAGAAAAGAGAGTTATGGCTTCCCAGTTTGAGACTATGCTAACAACCATTCTGGAGAGTTTTTTTTTTTTTTAGGAATATCACACTCCAGATTTGTGAAACTAAATATGTTATTTGAAATTTGTCATCATATACCATATACTCAACTACGCCACCGGCCAAAATTACTCAAGTCCCCATCACCCTCCGCTTTTAGACTGAGAGGATGAGCTGCATTGCCTCTTAAATTGAATGCAAACCTAATTTAATGGGCAAAGATTTCTGGTATCCAAGCTATCTTTTCCAACTATGAGCTGAGCACTGTCCAGATTCACCCACATATCCTACAAGAGACTCATGACATGAGATAAAATAGAAAAATTATTGGTTAGAATGGTTCTACCACATACACCTTATACCATTCAATAACAAACTAGCACACCATCTTAGAAAATGAACTTTTTCTCGTTCAAAACAATACTAAAAATTGTTAGCTGATCAATCATGGTTAACAGTGAAATTTTTTTTCATTTAAAATTTTCAATCAAGCTTTAATAATAGTGTAATTTTTTTCACTAATAGATGGTGTGTTGGTTTATTATTAGATGATCCAAGATAAATGTGATAGAACTATTCTGATCAATAATTTTTTGATAAAGTGAAGCAAGTGAGGGTGATTTGGAAATCTAACCATTACAGGTCGGTCAAACTGCCCGTGGAGGGAGGGTTTTGATAGAGTTCTGGTCTCATAATTTAATGCCACGTTGCATCAGCATAGATCTAGGTTGACTTTTGTGAGCTGATCTTTGCAACAAAGTCAACCCAAGTAGCTAAATAATGATAGCTAACCGGTTTGACAAAAGCAAGTATGGACACCGGAAATAGCCGTACGTGTTGGAGGCTGAGAATATTCCACAAGCAAAGCAGTAACGTAAACCATCTGGAAATTATCCACTTGCTGAGTAAACTCTTAAAAGATCATGTAGTTTATCAATGTATAGCTTTTCTAATAACCAACTAATTGGAAACATTTATGGTTTCTAACTTTTGGGAATCAAAATATAATCTTCATATTAGTTGAGTGATGTTTTATAGATTGAAAATTTTGTTTTATCACAATGAAACCAAAGTCGTCACACCCAAAAATTAAAGCGAAACTTAAATGATTTATCATTAGTGTACTCCTATATATGCATATTCTTCAAAAAATTATGCTATGTGGCATGCGTGCATGTTTGTTATAATACAGTTAGATGGTTGATCGGGCATGATTAATTAACATTTTGTTTTAAACTGCTCAATACAAAGTATTCTAGTACTTTGAATAATGAAAGATCTTGTTATGTTGAAATGTACTAACCTTAGTATATATTTTTTGACCTCATTTCGGTTAGCTTTAGTTTTTTGAATCAATTTGTTAATTAACATGGTATTAAAGCTTGGATTACTGAAAGTCATGAGCTTAAACCTCCTCCATGACTAGGAAGTGTTAAGTCTAATATACATTATTGTCCTATTCCTTATTCGTTCAAACTTTTAGAATTAATTAACTAATTAATAAAAATATAATAATATCAAACAAAAAAAAAAAAAAAAAATCTCTATAGAGCACCACCTTCTGCTGGATATACTCTCCAGGGAGTGCGTACTCTTTATATACTCTATACTTAAGAATATGATAAAGTTGAGATGTCGAGTATTCTAGGTATTTAAAAACACAACAAGCAGCTAAGATGCCTGCTATATGCCAAGAGTCCATGCGCCTAAATTGCGATATCTCATCCCATATGTGATGGAAATTGTTTCAGGGCACTATCACTCAATGTTTAGCCTATGAAGTTGAGGGGAAGGCTCCCCTTCCTCCATTTTGCCTCAAAAAGAGAGAAGAAAAAGGTGCATGAAAAGTTTTCATTGGAACCATCTCCTGTGCATCGAACCAATTCTAAAAACTTACATTGCAGCAAAAAAAAAAAAAAATTATCGTGCATGAAATGGGCACCCTACGTAGCATTACTCACTTTACCCCCGCATGCATCGCTCGCTGATCTTCTCCCACGAGTGGCTGACGTAGTGTCCATTGCAACTGCTCTAAAGCCAGATTAGTTGGCAACTTTGAGACCCCTAAGAGTTTGTTTGACATTGCCAAAGGAAATAGGTAGTAAAGAGGACACGGGTATCCCCACCTGCCCGGTCCGGAAGAAGAGCAAAAGAGGGGGACCTTTGGCTCCACAATGAGCTGTGGCATCCCTTGCTGGCCTGTCTTCACGAGTCTATTTAAGACCGTTACCCTTCTTCCCACAATCGCCAACCTCTTTTAACCCCACTCCATCCCTCCCAACGCCACAAAGCAACTACAGGAACTACAACTCAAATGTCTACTCTTCTCGCCACGGCCTTCCTCTTTCTAATACTCTCGTCTCCTCCAGGGCTCGGAGTTGACGGAAATTTCTCGGCATGTGTTGCAGCTACTATGAGACCGGTGAATTCAAAGCAGCGGGAGCATGTAAAGTTGCGATCTTACCCGCGTCCCAAGCATCGATTCGTCAGTAGTAGGGATATTAGTGGGTGCAAGCCCAGGGTTTTCAGGCCACCACCATCTGCCCCAAGTCGGTACGTCAACTATCACACTCTTGGCTCCATGTTGTGCAACAACACTGGGGGACTCCAGAAACCATGAAGCATGCATCTCCAAGGAGTTGTGAGAAGGGAATCTGATAGTGTGGATGTTTCTTTGTTTCTATGTTTTTAATAATATATATTATTATCGAGAGGGCTTGAGATGGTGGGCGATGCCATTCTTCCATCGTTGTAACAAAGATATTATACTTCTTTATCAAAATAATGAAGAAAAAGTCATACGTAGAAATGCGTGGGCCGATAGCCATGTCGACTGAATGAATAACGAAGGCTCTCCCTCCCTCTCTCTCTCTCTCTCTCCCAATTGCCCAAAGTTTCCATTTAAAGAATAATACGAGGTAACATTGTTGATGCAGAAGGAGGAGGTGGTCTGTCTTTCTTTGGCAAAATTGGAAGGATTCCGGAACTTTGCTGGCTTGGTCGTGGTGGGTTCGGGTTGTATCTTTCAAGGGAAAGATTGATCCATCATCATTCAGGACATTGTCCGTTCGATCTGCCTCACACAGATCTGAAAGCACACCAAAATTACAGATTCATCAGGCTGCACGGCTCTTGAAGCGAAGATTGCGCGATCCATCGGTGGATTCGCGCGAAGGAAAGTGAATCCTTCTTTCGTGCGAAAGATACTATCCCTAGTAGTGTTTTCAGCTTTGTTTTTTTTTTAAAATATCACGGATAATACAAGTTCCAGCTTGCTTTAATTTTCTCGCTGGAAAATCTGGAGGGAGTGTTGGCGAAAAATGATGCAGTGATAAATGGTGTACCATGTCACAAATGCGCATATATTAATAGAAGCGTCTCATGTGCGTCAAAAAACTAAAAAAAAAAGAAGAAGAAGCAGAAGGAGAGGCAGAGAGAGAGAATAAATTTCTTGGATAAAATTTACTTAGATAAATAGCAAATTACTAGCCAAAACTCAGATAAAGAGCAAAATTCTAACCAAATTTAGTTAGGTTATGCTAAATTAAAGCATCTAAAACTAGGGGTTATAATTAGGTCGGATCAGATAAGATACAGACTAGATCAGATATAGGATAAATTA
Organism: Elaeis guineensis; assembly: GCF_000442705.2. Taxonomy (NCBI): domain Eukaryota; kingdom Viridiplantae; phylum Streptophyta; class Magnoliopsida; order Arecales; family Arecaceae; genus Elaeis; species Elaeis guineensis. The sequence continues at coordinate 95,364,489 of NC_026003.2, read as the reverse complement.
AAATTATTAATCTAAAATCAATGTATTGATTAAATAGATTAAAAATTCGGATTTGAATCTGATCATTGTTAATTAGTAATGATTGGAACAAATTAAACCGTTTATACAGTTAGGTATTGCCATCCTTACCTCGAACATTGGACGTATCTTCAGAATTGGGTCTGAATCACCATAAAGCTGCCTACATCATTTTAGCCGCAGGAGATCCACGCTCTTGAAGGACTACCAAAGAAAAATGATAGGCTATCCCAGTCCGTATCCAAGTGCAAGAAAAAATTGCAAGCCAATGTGACGCCAAGGGGGCAAAGTGAAAAATTTTCATGAAACGCAGCCTCCAAACCCCATGAGACTTCAGGTGGGGTTTTAGCTTCTTCCGGAAAGCATGATTGTATCAATTTGAGGCACTGTAAGATATTAATTAGGCAATCTAAGATATTAATTTAAATAGCCGGTGTTCTGTGGTTGCTAATCACATGCAAGTATATAATTAAATATAATTTCCTATATCTAAGATGTCAATGGGAAAAGAGAAGTCTCGACCAAAGAAATAAAGGCCAAGAGAAAAATTTTATTTATCTATCTTTTTTGAGAAATATGTGGGAGTAACACCATTCTTGGTTGAATTTAGGACCTCTTTGAAGCAAGAGGTGTCAACTAGCTGAGATATGCTTAATTGCAACAATAAGTGAGATATTTTAAGTTCCAATCCTTGATAACCTGTTATTTTGGTATGAGGCCAGCTTATCTTCAACCTCACTAGCCAATAAGCCATGGATAATGTCTCAATGGTGAGTTAGACTTGATACCAATCGTTACCAAAAGGGAAAAAAATCAACCTACCTATGTAATTATGATTTATTAATCCATAAAAATTAAAATCTTTCTAATCATTTTTTTTCCGCCCCAAGAGGAGAGATAAACATGGAAGGATTTATAAAATGTAGATCATCAAGTCAAGAAACCAAATTTATTGAAGAGTTTGATTTTTTGAAATTTAGAATGATGTATAGCTAGAGCATCTTGCACATGTCACAAACTTCTCTTTCAGCAACCCATATCTAAAGCATGCATGTATGGTCAATTTGAAATTGTATTAGAGAACAAAAAGAAATATAAAGGTGAGGTGTCGTCTAACATATAGGAAGTATATGATCTGCCCGATCTTACTAATAATCTTAATAAAAAAAGTTATAGATATGTCACCATAAAATTAAGGAAGGGCATACATAGTTAGCATTTGGGGTAATTTAGAATTAAGTGAAGGATATTTGGGAGAAAAATGATGATAAAGGATGTCAAAAGAACATATTCCTTGATTTCAAAATATGCTATGCATGAAAGTCCTTGCACCCTAGTAATGCAGCGCGGCTACATAGTATGGACATCATCTTGTATTCCTACTGTTGACATCCTACTGTTGACATCCATGTAACTTCTTTAATTTATAATAGAAATTAATAGTTATTTCTTACTGAAATTATTTATTTTCTAACACTTATCTAGCCCTAAATGTACCAAAGTTATCTACAATTGGATTAAAAATTGATCATTTCCAAACCAAACTGTGGGGAAATAAAGTGATGTGTGGCGAGACAGGAGATAGAGTTGACGTATGCAAATGATGGCCTTATACAAGAAGCTAGATCTTCATTTGAGTCTTCTACAACTAAGTTGCCAGCCTTTTCATATACTTTCAACCAAATACTGACTCCAATCTGCTACATTATCTTGGATAAGAGTTTGTTTAATCTAAGGACTATAGCTTGGATCAGCATAATCTAAAAATATATATGAAGTCGGGAGACCCAGGCTTGGCCCAATTAGAGCTACCCTGGGAGCAGCCCAAGAAGGATGAGCAGGTGAGCAGTGCTTTTGATCCTCTTTTTTTTTTTTTTTATTGATGTGAATTGTGTTAGATGTATATCCTAAAGTAATCAGACCGATATATTTATTTTTTTTAATATAATTTTATGCTTGATCTTATTGTTTATTAATAATATTGGACAGTTTATTTTCATTCATATTGTGTAAGATTTTCATAAGATTTTACATATGAACTGAATTGAATGAATCTTACATATGATAGATGATGGAGTTTGACAAATTTTTCAAACCTCTATTTTGTCGGAACTCGCGATAGAAGAACTGTATCACATGGTAACTACACCTAAAGGTTATTCCTTCATTCTGCTGGGTTACCACTACATGCTGCTAGGCATCACTGGTGCATTGTGAAACTAACGAAAATTATTTTGATGGTCAATAATTCATATTTGGTGAGTTAGAATTGTTTTAATCTATTGAAAGGAGTTTCAATGATATTTATGATAGATCACAATATATTTCACACCAGACAGAATAGAACCTATAGGATCAACACATAAGATGTCCTAACCGATCAATAGTTGAATTGCGATTTAAATCACAGAAGCATTCAATTATCAATATGATTGATATTGGACTGATTTGTAAAAGTTACATGAGAAAATTTGCTAAGAGTTAATAAGTTAAAGAAGGACTTATTTGTAATTGTTGCTGTATTATTTGATTTGATTAAATAATTGAGGTTGACTCCTAGTCAAATTAAATTTAGATTTAATTTGATTGGACTTGATCTGATTTAAGTTAAAATGGGTTTCATAGGTCTAAAGGGTTGGAACTCGATAAATATTTGACTCATTCTGAAACTCAATTTGATTAAAGTCCAAGTCACTTAGAACTCTATCTATGAAAAGGTGATTGAAGAGCAGAAGGACTCTCCTCTTTAGATGGTGCCCCAGAAAGATAACCGAGTGTTTTTTCTTTAGTTTTGGTGTGGGATATGGAGGTGCACGAGGATGAGGCAGACTCCATCTTGAAGAGTCATAATCCCTTCAAACTCTTATCTATAACTAATCCTAAAAGGTTTGGGCATTGGGCTTTAAAAGGGTTTGGATATGGATCAGCACCTCCTAAATGAGATAAGAGGGTTGAACGGCAAAAGAAAAGGGATAGGCATGAAGGAGGTTCATGCACAAGAGGACGGGGTGAGGTGGAGTGGCGCAAAGAAAGGAGGGGTGCTATCCTTTCTTTCTTATATGAGACGTCCAAGAGTTGGATGTTCTCAAGACTCTCTTCTTTTTCCATGATATATCCAAGAGTTGGACATCTCTTGCCTTCATCTTTACACCAGCCCATGTCCAAAAGTTGGATGCCCATCTCCTCTCTTATCTTCCTCCTCTTGTTGATCTCTGATATTCTTTTAAGAAGAAAAAAAAGATTAAAAATTCAGCATCCAAGAGCGATCTCTGTAAGGGAGCTAGTACTCCTATGAAATCAGGATCTTCTGATCAGATCAGCCTCGTATGGATACCTATAGAGGCTAGACATGCATATGGTTTCAGAGAAACCTTCATGACATTCATGAATCATCGAAACATGGTGAATATCTACCTACACAAGGTGAAGATCAGATTTTTCTCTCTTTTATTTCAATCTTAATCTTAAATCTATGAGGGATCTTGGTGTTTTGAGATGCGATCTCATATATGCATGCATGTTTGATTAAAATAGTTTTAATCTATTTACTTTTCATTGCATTTATGTTTTAAAATTTTTATGTTGCATGCTACCAGATTTTCTGACAAATTGGAGGTAACTGGATGCTACCCCCATTTATTAAGAGTTCAAGTTATATTGTGCCCAAATACTGTGATGTGATGGGTATAGTAGCAAAGAGAAAGTTAAATGAAACATGTTAATAGCAAAATCACACAAAGAACAAAGTATTGAATAGCAGTAAAATCACAAGAAAAACAGCAGCAATAACTAAAATGGAACAAAGACAGAAAAAATAGTGCTGAAATTAGCAATTCCTTGGCTTCAAAAACATGCTCAAGAGCACTTAATTGGTGAAGCATGGAACTAAGGGAGATAATCTATTCCGACAAACTTGACTAGTGCTATTGTTGGAATTACATGCACAAAGATAGTGCGATACTATTGGAGCGATGATGCTTTGATATTATGCACGATCTTGTTTCCTTGTCAAATAGTTGGTGGACACCATGAAGTGCTCTGGTGGAATTATTTATTCAGTTGCAATGGTGGGTGTAATAGAGGAAGCTCTAGGAGGCAACAAATGTTCCTCTACACCAATGAGAGAACTAGATTGATCATGAAAAGGGTAGTACAAGGACATCAAACCCAATGGCAGACGCACATAATCTCTAAGGAGGAGGTGGCAGCACCACAGACCCACTTCTGAAGGTCCTGGTGTTACTGGAATAAGAGATCCAAGAGGAGAGGGAGAAGTGGACTAGTCTTGTTGTTATTGTGTAGAGTCTTGGAAAGAAGGGTCCCTATGGATCTAATCATGAAGAAATTCAGAAACAAAGGTAACTTGCATAGGGAAGTTGAGGCCTTTGCTCTTGAACATGATCATTTATAGTTTTGATTTTCGAGTGAAGGTGATTAGGACCTTGTGTTGCAGAGGAAGCCATGGGTCATCTTCTGCCAATTATTGGTGGTGGAATCATGGCGCTGGAATTTTTCCAAGAGAAGGTGCCATTAAATCTACTATGGTCTGGATCTGAATGCTACTTCTATAATCAGAATTTTAGGAGAGATCCTCTATCGTTCGGATAGTTAGTTGGGCTGGACAACCAATATTCCTCAATGACTGCATGGATCGAAGAAGGAGGTCAGGGTTTGCACAGGCTTGTGTCCTGATTGACACCACACACCCCTGCATCCTGAAGTCTCCACTCAGGGACTGGAATTGATTTTTTGGCAACATTTCATCTATGAAAATATTTTGGTAGATGCTTTCGATGTGGTTGGATCAAGCACCAAATGTCCAACTTCTTAATGAAAAGGATGAAGAATTGAGAGGATGGAGATGAGGGTGTTCTACCAAACAATTTTATTGATATGGAAAACAATGGTTCCTCTCAAGGGGAGCTATGCCCAAGGATAGGAGTAGTCTCCAAAGGACACCATGCTGCTCGGGGCCTATACGGTCCTTGCTGGTGATGGTGAGATAAAGAGTGGCTGGGGGAGGCATCTTCTCTAGAATAACAAAGAAGGTTGAGCCAACTCGGAGTACTAAGTCGAACCCGATAGTTATTTAGTATGACTTGATGAGTCACCTAGATAATATCGATGGATGGATGAAACCTTCAAGTTTTACACAATGGAGATTGCCTTTATACTTCACCTTTGTGTCTAACATGTGTCACCCTGAGACTTCTATGATGGACAAAAAGATCGATCCATCAGTCCAAATTGGTTTGGCCTCTAGTGGCAGATCAAGCCATGGATGGGGTTTGGAGCCCTATTGATGTAGACCCAAAGACTGGTGGCAGCCTTTCTTGAGTTCGGCCTAGCCTAATCAAAAAGTTCAAGTCGTTCGATAGCGAGAGTGACCCATTGGTGATGTAGGCTGGGTGTCTTCAGGTCAGTATCAAAAGCCAAAGGACTAGTGGGTTGGTTGAAGGCATTCAAGTGGAGGACCTGCGAATAGGTAAAATCCTAATTCCCCTCTCCCTTCCCTTCTGTCTCTGATCTCCTCTGATGGCTCTAGTCTAAGGGTTTTTATCTTCTCTCTCCGAGACTTTGAAGATAAAAGCAGGGCATAGCTACATCATTCATTCTAGATAAAAGATAAGGAGGACTAGAGAAAGTCATGAACCATGTGACCCTCCATCAAGGGTGATAATCCCAAAATCTATCGCTTTAATCAACCAAATGGACTGGGCATGCATTTGCCTCGAGAAGCTGATTGACCCAAGGGGAATGTCAGTGGATGGTGGTCCATCATTGGTGAAGAAGAAAAAAAAAGGAATCAGCCATTGCCTCCGCACATTGGAGATATCCACTGGCTAGTGGTTGGCCAAGCATGCCTTAAACCTCTCAATAGAAGAAAGCAATGTGTCCAAAGCTATGAAGGCAGTGGGTTGAGAGTTTGGGCCAAGTGAGGGTGGTGGACCCTCTAACCCCCACTTCGGATCAACAACGAAAATTCTTATATGGAACTATAAGGGCGAGGAAGCCCTCATTCTAATCAACAACTAGATGCCTTATCCAGTAGATGATTTATGTATTTTTGGAAACTCGTTTGGCTGAAAGAAGCCTGCAATGTGCTTAGGGAAAGTTTCCCTAGAACTGGAGTGAGCATTTGTGGACTCTTAGAGACTATCAGGGGATATATTATTGATATCGAAAGATAGAATCTCTATAGTTGATGTTATTCACAAGTGCCCCCGAACAAGCTATTTTGATGATCACTAAGGCTAACCAGAGGCTATGGATCTCGACTGTGGTGTATACTAACACTAAGTATTAGTAAAGGAGGAGATCTTTGGGGGAGCTCTTGATGGTTCTTTAGCTCAGGATCTCCAAATTGATTGCCGAAGACTTCAATTGTATTGTTTCTACAGAAAAGAAGAAAGGAGGGAAGCTACTTTTTGATTCAATTGCATCCCAAGGTTTAGGGACTTCATCACCATGAATGGACTCCATGACTTGGGCTTCACAGGCAATCAATTCACTTAGTAATATAATCGCCTGGGTAGCACAAGAGTATGGGAGAGGATCGATCAGGTAGCTGCTACTGGGGGATGGATCCATCACTTCTTGGATTATTAGGTTCATTATCTTTCCGATATCTCTTTGATCATTATCTTATTTTGATTTATATTATATGGCCGGCATCTTATAAATTATTCTTTCACTTTGAAAAATTATGGTTTTCAAATCCCCACTCTTAAGTGATTTTGTGTGATGTGTGGAGGATTTATGTTTTTAAGGTGATGTAGTATATAGAGTATCCCACAAGCTAGAGCGAACAAAAAGATAGTCAAATGGAATAGGCAGATGGTTGCTGATATTTTTAAAAAACTGAAGGATTTGAAAAAGGCCATTAAGCATTACAGTATAAGCAAAGCTATCTTCGAGTTCTTACTAATGCAGAGATATGCTTACTGAGATCTTTCCTATCTGAGCACCACTCTCTCCTTTGGCAATAAGAAATTTTTAGACATAGAAATCTAGAATCACCTTATGAAGGAGGGGGACAATAACACCAGATTCTTCTACAGATCCACTATCCTTAGAAGGCATTAGAATGTGATCAAAATCCTTAAATATAGAAGCAGTGAGCTAATTAAGGATGAGGAGGTTATCAAGGGGGAGCTATTCAGATTCTTTAAATCTAGATGGTGGGTGTTTGATGAGCAATACTCGAACGACCCTAGCCCCTATGAAGACTGCTTCAATCTTGCAAAATGTTATGTTATTGAGGCTGGTGATAGAGAAGGAAATAGAGGATGCAAGTGCTCCATAGCTGACGATAAAGCTCTCGAGCCAAATGGATTTCCTCCCATCGTCTTCAAGTACTAGGGCATTATTCAAGAAGATGTGTGCCTTACAATGACACAATTTTTCACTATAGATAACATATCACCCGTTAGAAGCTATGTTTGTCATCCTAATTCTCAAAAGGCCTGATGCTCATGAAGCCTCATACTTTAGACCAATTAGCCTCTACAATAGTTTGTATAAGTTGACTTTCAAGATCCTTGTGCATTGGATGCAGTCGATTCTGGGGATTTGATCAGTCTAGAGTAAGGGACTTTTATCAAAGATCGAAGTATATCTGACAATATCATGATTTCCTAAGAGATGATGCATGACTTGATGTGAGCCCCTGAGAAAGAGGGTCTCATGATGATTAAGTTGGATATGGAGTATGGTTGTTTTTGGACCAGTTGGGAGTTTCTCTATTATAGCTTGATGCAGATGGGCTTCCTTAATGATGAATTAAGTGGGTCAGAGGCTATATTGAGGGGCCTTTTTTTGTCCTGTTGATTAATGGCACTACAACAAAATATGTTTCCTCTAATATTGGTCTGCATCAGGGGTACCCACACTTTTGTATTTATTTATTCTGCATGTTGATGCTCTATCTAGATTGCTGAAGGAGGAGATTACTAGTCAGAAATTAGTGTTCATCTATCGATGTGTGTTCAGCTTTGATAAACACTAAAGTTAAGTCACTAAAGATACTAAATATTATAATAATTAATATTATTTTATAAGAATTTGATGCTCTCAAGTCTATTTTGTAGGTAATTAGGAGTTTGAGCTCAAACAATCCAAACTAATTCAAACTGGCTCAGATTCAAGTGAACCAAGCAACCAATCAAGAACCATGATGATCAAGTGGGATGTAGCATCAACGGGGACCCACAGACGTGCGGCTAAGAAGACGAGTGAATGTGGAAGCTAATTGCGGATGTTGGGCATGGGCTTAGGATACACACGACATTACAACAAAAGAAGAAATTCTTTTAGGAAGAAGTAGATAGCATTTACGCGGTGGGCCCACATTGCATTTAAAACAACAGAAGAGAGAGAAGTCTTGGGTTGGGAGCATGGATTTGGTAACGCCATCCTACGACTGAGGTAGCGTGGAGCACAGGATCGAAGGCTAGGAAAGCGCACTCCCATGTCAGCGATGGTGCCCACATGAGCATTTAAAGAGATGAGGCCTACATTATTTTAAAACATTTCTAAGAGGAGTCTTGAGCACGAACGTGAATGCATGGAAGCCTTTCTTTTGGGTGCTATACGTGAGCTGGGAGAATGCAAGGATGGAAATAGGAGCAAACGCGGTAAGGTGTCGATCTATATGTGAAAACAAAGAACGCTGAGAAGATGGATGCAGGATTAACAAAGAAATTTATTTTAGACAAAACTCTACCTAGAGTGGCCTCAAAAATCTATAAAAAGGCCCTCACACGCCCCCTCTCTCCATCATCTCCACACCCCCGCCTCCTCCATCTCTCTTCAAGCCGGCCCTCTCTCCCCAAGCAATCTCTCTCCAAGCTGCCCACCCTTTTTTCTCTTCCAATCAAGTTTTCACTCCTTCCAATCACTATCCAGGTGTCTCCTCAGCCCAAAATGTCAGCAAAAGAAGCTCCTTGGCCGGCTAGTTCTCCACTTTCTCAAAAAATTACTGAAACATTTGTAATGGCAGTGTCTTTCTTTTTTTATCTTTTGTACTTTCTTCTTTATATGGAATAAAAGACTTGTTTCATTTCTTCTTATCCATAGATGCTTTTATTTACTTTACATGAGATGTAATTTAGAATAGTCTATACTCTTGAGATGAATCATGATCTAAAGATACGGTTGTGCTCTTAAGATAGTCTATTTCTAAACACGATCCCCTTTACGTATACAATCTTAACTAGCTTATACTCCAAAGGGACGGGCTGTGATCCAATGGGTATGGCCATGCTCTCCCAAAGAGGCTATATCTTGGTTGGTTACATATTAAATATTTGCATATTAAAAGGGTACCAATAGTCTAAGAAGAAATTAGTTGAAATTCTGAGATACTTCTTTCAATACTTAAATCAATCCTTTATTAGTGCTTTAGTTTACTTTGCTATCGTTCGTTTATAATCTTCTAATCAATTAACTAGCAATTAATCTTTCTTTAATCTATTACTTGAATGTAATTTAAACCATGATCCTTGTGGATACGAACCAGACTTGCACTATCTACATAGTAGTAAGTTAGTAATTAATTTTGATCGCCCACGACAGCATCAAATTTTAGCACTGTTGCGAAGATCATTGGTACAATTATTTTGAGTCTAAAAAAAATTAAAAAAAATTTACTATCTTATTTTATTATATAGTTACTTTATATATTTGACTGTCTTATTTGTTTACTGCTTCATATTCTAGTTGATTATTTTCTTCTTTTGCACTCTTACTTTTCACATTTTATTTTGCTGATTAGTAACTTATCTTTTATTGCTAGTTAAATTATTTAATTACTTAATTACCATATATTTACTTTTTTAAAAATTTTTATCTTTAATATCTAGTTGACTTTTAGTATTTGAATCTCATTCAAACTTTCTTTCCCTAAATACAAATTCAAAAAAAAAAGGATATTAACACATCATGACAAGTTAACTAACATAGAGAAACAAAATTAATTTAAAAACTTTCCACTTATGATAGACATCCTACTTTGTTTGCATTGCATCTTTCCATAAAATACTTTAAAGGCACAACCCGTTAACTAAGATAAAGTGAAAATTTGATCACCCTTAGCCCATAAACCACAACCTTCATCTTGCATATCCAAGCCTAACATAAAATCAATTAAACATCGACCTGGAGATACTCGAGCTCAATAGGATAAATACACCTAAGAGTTGGATCAAGATAGACTCAATCATTGAATTGATGTCTAGAAAAATGGTTCAGAAACTACATTGTGAAGAAAATGGTTCTCTAATTAGGATCGTTGCTTACACACGGGAGCCTCCCACCAATCTTATACTTATAGCCAATTTAGTGAATTGATTCAACTTAAGAGTGCTCAAAGGTTGACTTAGCATTATGAGCTATCTAGACCTAGGATAATCCTAAGTAGAGTTTTATTATATTTATAACTTGCTTGTTATCAAAATTTAAACCTAATTAAAGTACTATTCTCTATCTTTCTTAGAGCTAGGATCTTCTAGGATTTTCATCTTTAGAACTCTTCTTCTTCTTCTCTTCTCCTCCTTCTTTATAAAATAATAATAATAATAATAATAATAATAATAATAATAATAATAATAATAATACATAGAGACTAGGGTTTGCTCCAGAATTATGGTGTATGCTTGGTCGTAGATCACTACAACCAGAATTATGACCCTTAGACCCTAAGATTGAGAGAATATTAGAGCAACCGAGTTAGGACTATGGACCCACACTAGGAGACTGATCCATCATGCCAATTGAAGGAGTACTTTATTTTTCAACCTACACCTACTCCCCATGCATTCAAGTGCCTCCAGTAGAGGCGTACAGTATGAGATCAAGTCCAGAATTATTCAGATGCTCCCATCTTTTTATGGACTTGCAAATGAGGATCTACACAAACTTCTAGATAAATTTTTAGAAATTTGCTCAACTATTAAAATTCAAGATTTCTCAGATGATGCTCTTAGGTTAAATTATTCTCATTTTCATTGAAAGACAGTCAAATATTGGCTGAACTCCTTAGACAGCATAATGATTTGACTTGAAACCAACTTCAGAGGAAATTCTTCAAAAAGTACTTTTCAATAGGAAAAACTAATCAAATCTGAAAAGCAATAACTAATTTTTTTCAGATGGATGGAGAAATATTTCATGAGACTAGAGAGAGGTTGAAGGAACTGATTAGGAAGTGCCCCACACCATGCCGTACCCAAGTGGTAACTGGTTTAGTGCTTCTATGATGGCTTGTCAGATAAGCACCGACAAATGATTGATGCCTCATGTCGTGGAACCATGATGCTGAAAAATAAGCATAAAGTCTAGCAGCTCTTTGAAACATTAATGAGAATTTATTGTACCATATGTCTGTAGCCAAGAGAGACCCTTCCATGTCCAGACCCAAATGCAGAGGGATCTACAAAGTAGGAAGCTCAATCGACATCCACAATAAAGTGGATGAATTATCTCAAAAATTTGACTGACTATTGCAGGTCAGACCCACCAATACTCTAGCTACACTGTACGAGATGTTTGTTCTATCTGTTTGAGTCCTACACATACTGTCATTGAGTGTCCAGATGCACCCCAGTACCCTGAGTTCATACATGAATAGATAAATCTAGCACAGACTTAAATAATTTTAGACCTGGATATAACCCATACTCCAATACCTATAATCTGGGTTGGAGAGACCATCCAAACTTTTCTTGGGCCCAACAACCTATTGCAATGCCTCCGATTCCAAGGCCTAGTTATCTTGAGGGAGCCCATAAATTGGTATATAGTACACACAAAACATGCAACCTTCTCCAAACACTGCCTTTGAGAAGAAGGTGCTACAAGCACTTAAGGGGATGGAGATGAACATCCAGATCCTTCACTCCCACACACAATCTATTGCAAAGCTAGAAAATAAGATAGATTAGCAAGTGACAGCTTTCAATAGGAGGAAGGAGGACAAAATATCCAGCCACCTCATCAGTAACCCAAAAGAGTAGTATATGCTGAGAGCTCCACTGGCCTAAAAATATTTTTGAACATGCCAAATCATCATGACCTTAGAAGTGAAAATTTCTTAAATCAGTTTGAAGCGACCCAACAACCAGAGCGACCAATGCCGCCAAGTCAAAAAAAAGAAACCTAAAGAGAGGGAAGAACCCACTGACCCAGCACCTACACTTAAGGCCCCATTCTCAAGTGCTTTAGAATCCCTTTATCTTTAGACAAGAAGGGCATAAAAATGAATCAAATGCTAGAATGTTTAAACAGGTTAGATAAACTTATCCCTTCTTGATACAATTAAGTAAGTCTCGACCTATGCCAAATTCCAAAAAGATTATGCACACAAAAATGAAGATCTAAGGCATACACACCGAAGAAGGTCCACCTGACTGAGCAGGCCAGCTCAGTCTTTCGACAAATTATCCCACCAAACTTAAGGATCCTAGTATCTCAATTATATCTTGTGTCATAGGGGACCTCACGATTAAAAAGGCATTACTAGATCTGGGTGCAGTGTCAACCTTCTCCTAAATTTTGTTTATGACCTATTTAGATTCAGAGAGTTGAAACCCACGATGGTAACCCTACAATTAGCTGACTGATCAATTAAGGTGCCCCATGAAATACTGAAAGACATGTTGGTAAAGTAGATGAATTCTACATTCTTGTTGACTTTTTGGTGCTGAATATGAAATCTGACAGCAACCCAGCCAAATACCAATCATCTTAGGTAGACCCTTTCTAGCGACCACTAACGCTTGCATAAATTGTAGGACCGAGTCATGGATGTGTCTTTTAGAAACAAAAAGCTGAGGTTGAATATTTTCAATGTATCTCAGGGACCACCTACGTATGATCATGATGAGATCAACATGCTAGAAAAGTTATAAAGGATAAAATCTTGCCTTGCTCGACTTAGACCCTTTACAAGCATGCCTAACATATTTCAGAGTGGATGACTTTGATTTAGATGGGTATATTGAAAAGTGAATGCATTATTAGGCCATCCAATTTTAGCACCACTCCCACTGGACTATAAAGTATGAGCAGTTATCGACTCAATCGAGCCCTCTAGTACCATCTTTAGAAGCACCACCTATCCTAGAGCTAAAGCCTCTTCCTGACATCCTGAAATATTCATTCCTCAGATCCAATATACCCTTCGATAATCATTACATCAGATTTGACTTTTGATCAGGAAGCGAAACTTGTAGATGCTATGAAAGAACAAAAGGAAGCTATTAAATAGACCATCACAGAATTAAAATGCCTCGATCCATCCATATGCATGTATTGTGACGTAAATGCTAAATCACATAGGAACATACAAAAGAAACTGAAACTAAATATGCTAAAAGTTGTTCAAGATGAGATATGAAATGGCTAGATACAGGATCGGATGAGTGACTCTTTGCACCCACTTCAAACCATCCTCCTTGGTTTACTTTGTCAAATACTGGGCTATAAGGCAAAATCCTTCTCACTAGTCAAAGTGAAAAAAAGATGACTTTTCTCACAGATCAAGTATTATTTTTGGAGAAACTTGAGTTGTTTAAGTATTGAGTGTATGAGCCACCTTATGACTTAGGAAGTCTGGCTGAAGACTTTAAACTTAGCGCTTGTTGGAGACAATCTAATTTTTTAAGAGTAGTCTTAATAAAAGTCTGGCTGAAGACTTTAAACTTAGCACTCCAGGAGCAACTCAGATCCTTACATTTCACTTTTATATTTCTTTTCAGTTTATTTAGGACCTACTTAAGTTGCTCTATTAAGGATTATCGAAGCCAAATTGGGGAGAGAACTATATCTGCTATCCTCAAGGTCAGACTATGCTAGTAACAAATTAAGCCCAGATGAACTCCTTCCTTTTCTCTTCTTTTTATCTATCATACTCTATTTCTCTCCTCTATTGAGGACAATATTGTTTAAGTTGGGAGGAGAATACTTAATTTAATTGATCCTCAAGTATGGTCAGAAATAATTAGTTTTATATATCCAAATTTTATCTCGATTTAAAATTAATTAGGACCATAATCAATGAATGATTAATGGTTTAGATAATTTTAGAGATACTGAGGGGCAAATTATTAAGAAAACCTAATGAATGATAGGGTTTAGACCAACCAAATTTTTAATGATTCCAGAACCCTCTTCCTATCTATCTCAATGAAGAATCTACTTCATTGGATATGGATGGAAAGATCGAGGTATGAAAATTTTTTTTTATTTTTTAAATAAAAAAAAATTTAGTATTGTCTCACTCAGTAACTGGACCTCTTCATCTAAGTAACGTTGTATTCACATCAAAAGGTGTGGATGCCAAGAGACCTATTATAGAGTCAGTCTCATCTCATAGCCTTTTTTGGACTCGAATCAGTAAGTTCGAGGGGTATCTATACCTAATGCCCTAAAGCCAACTAGTTTGGGAGTCATTGATCGAAAGCTTGCTACATGATTAGCTATATAGCTCAAAAACTAAATATTGTACTAGACTCTTTTAAAAAATAATAATAATAGATAATAAGGAGACTAAATTGTAAAAAATAATAAATCTCTCTCACATCAAATTAGAAAAATTAAAGAGTAGAGTGAAAAGTTGGTGAAGAAGATCCTTAAAAATTTTTATGGCTAATACTAAATTATTAACTAAATCGAATTAGTAATCCAATGACTACCTCTTTAATAGTCTAGTCGAGTATCAGCTACCTTTAGAGTACTTAGGATAACTTCTAATTCAAGAACGAGTCGTACACATTGCTAATTATCTATTTTACTCGAAGATAGCAAAATTCAAGTTGGAGGGTGTGATAAAACTTAAGTCACTAAAGAACTAAATATTATAATAATTAATATTATTTTATAAAAATTTAATATTCTCTAGTCTATTTTATAGGTAATTAGGAGTTAGACTTAAATAATCCAAACTGAATTTAAATTGGCTCAAATTCGAGTGAACCAAGCAACCAACTCAAGAGCCATGACGATCAAGTGGGATGTGACGTCAGATGAAGACCACAGATGCACAGCTAAGAAGATGAGTGAACGTGGAAGCTAGTTGCAGATGTTGGGCTGGGCTAAGGATGCACACGACATTACAACAAAAGGAGAAATTCATTTAGGAAGAAGTGGATAGCATTTAAAGCAATGGGCCTATGTTGCATTTAAAGTAATAGAAGAGAGAAGTCTTGGGCTGGGAGTGTCGATTTGGTAATGCATCCTACGGCTGAGGCAACGTGAGAGCACAAGGTCGGACAACTAGGAAAGTGTGCTCCCATGTCTAGCGGTGGTGGCCCACATGAGCATTTAAAGAGATGGATCCTACGTTGTTTTAAAATATTTCTAAGAGGAGTTTTGAGCACAAATGTGAATGCATGGAAGCCTTTCTTTTGGGCACTATACGTGAGCTGGGAGAAAGCAAGGATGGAAATAGGAGCAAACGCGGCAAGATGGTCTACATGTAGAAACAAGGAATAGCTGGAAGCGTGGATGCGGGATTAATAAAGAAAATTATTTTAGACAAAACCCTACCTAGGGTGGCCTCAAAAATCTATAAAAAGGCCCTCACACGCCTCCTCTCTCCATCATCTCCACACCCCACGCCTCCATCTCTCTCCAAGCTGGCCCTCTCTCTCTCTCTTTCAATCAAGTTTTCACTCCTTCCAACTACTGTCCAGATGTCTCTCAGCACCAAGATATTAGCAAGAAGAAACTCCATGGCCTGTTAGTTCTCCACTTTCTCAAAAAATCACTTAAACACTTGTAACGGCAGTGTCTTTCTTTCTTTATCTTTTGTACTTTCTTCTTTATATGCAATAAAAGACTTGTCTTATTTCTTCTTATCTATGGATGTCTTTTATTTATTTACATGAGATCGTAGTTTAGAATAGCCTATGACTCTTTAGATGAGCCGTGATCTAAAGATACGGTTCGTGCTCTTGAGATAGTCTATTTCTAAACACGATCCCTTTTATGTACACAACCTTGATTAGCTTATACTCCAAAGGGATGGACCGTGATCCAAAGGGTATGGGCCATGCTCTCCCAGATAGGCTATGTCTTGGTTGTTACATATTAAATATTTGCATATTAGAAGAGTACCAACGTCTAAGAAAAATCAGTTAAAATCTTAAGATACTTCTTTCAATACTTAAATCAATCCTTTATTAGTGCTCTAGTTTACTTTGCTATTATTCTTCATAATCTTCTAATCAATTAATTAGCTTATTAATCTTTCTTTAATCTATTACTCGAATATAATTTAGCCACGATCCTTGTGGATATGAATCTACTTGCACTATCTATATACTAGTAAGTTAGTGATTAATTTTGACCATCCATGATAGCGATCAAATTTTAGCATCATTGCTGGAGATCATTTGTACAATTGCTTGAGTCTAAAAAAAAATCAAAAAAAAATTATTTCTTATTTTATTGCATAGTTACTTTGTATGCTTGACTGCCTTATTTACTTTACTGCTTCATATTTTAGTTGATTATTTTTTTCTTTTATACTCTTGCTTTTCATACTTTATTTTGCTAGCTAATTAGTAACTTACCTTTTATTGCTAGTTAAATTAATTTAATTGCTTAACTACCTTCTATTTACTCTTTTTAAAATTTTTATCTTTTATATCTAGTTGACTTTTAGTATTTGAATATAATTCAAACTTTCTTTCCCTAAATACAAATTCAAAAAAAAAAAAATAGGACATTAACACATCATAACAAGTTAACTAACATGGATAAACAAAATTAAAATTTAAAAACTTTTCATTCGTGATGGGACACCCTGCTTTGTTTGCATTGCATCTTTCTATAAAATCTTTAGAGGAACTACCCATTAACTAAGATAAGATAGGGATTTGATCACCCTTTCTTAGCCCACAAACCACAACCTCCATCTGGCATACCCAAGCCTAACATAAAATCAATTAGACATCGATCCTAGGATACTCGAGCTCAATAGGATAAGTGCACCTAAGAGTTGCACCAAGGTAGACTCAATCATTGAATTGGTGTCTAGAAAAATGGTTCAAAAACTACATTCCAAAGAAAGATAGTTCTCTAGTTAGGACCGTTGCTTACGCACAGAGAGCCTCCCACCAATCTTATATTTACCTGACCAAGTTAATAATTGATTCGAACTTGGAGTGCTCAAAGGTTGACTTGATAGTTAGGAGCTATCTAGACCTAGGATAATCCTAAGTAGAGTTTTATTGTGTTTATAACTTGCTTGTTATCAAAATTTAAACCTAATAAAAGCACTCTTCTCTATCTTTCTTAGAGCTAGGATCTTCTAGGGTTTTCATCTTTAAAACTCTTCTTCTTCTTCTCTTCTCCTCCTTTGTAAAATAATAATAATAATAACAATAATAATAATATACATATAGATAGGGTTTGCTCTAGAATTATAGTGTATGCTTGGTCGTAGATCACTACAACCAGAATTATGACCCTTAGACCCTAAGATTGAGAGATCATTAGAGCAACCCGAGTTAGGACCATGGACCCACACTAGGAGACTGATCCATCATGCCAATTGAAGGAGTACTTTATTTTTTCAACCTACACCTACTCCCCATGCATTAAGTGCCTCCAATAGAGGCTGTACAGTATGAGATCAAGTCTAGTATTATTCAGATACTCCCATCTTTCTATAGACTGGCAAATAAGGACCCATACAAACATCTAGAAAATTCTTAAAAATCTTTCAACTATTAAAATTCAAAATTTCTCTGATGATACTCTTAGGTGAAATTATTTTCATTTTCATTGAAAGATAAAGCCAAATATTGGCAGAACTCCTTAGACAGCATAATGATTTCAACTTGGGACTAACTTCAAGGAAATTTCTTAAAAAGTACTTTCTAATGGGAAAAACTAATCAAATCTAAAAAGCAATAACTAGTTTTTCCAGATGGATGGAAAAATATTTCATGAGACCTGAGAGATGTTGAAGAAATCAATTAGGAAGTGCCCTCACTATGCTGTACCCAAGTGGCAACTGGTCCTATGCTTCTATGATGGCCTATCAGAGAATCACCGACAAATGGTTGATGCCTCATATAATGGGACCTTCATGCTGAAAAATAAGCAGAAAGCCGGGCAGTCTTTGAAATATTAAGTGAGAATTCATTGCACCAGATGTCTATGGCCAGGAGAGACCCTTTCATGTCCAGACCCAAATGTGGTGGGATCTACAAAGTAGGAAGCTCAATCGACATCCATAATAAAGTGGATGAATTATCCCAAAAACTTGATCGACTATTACAGGTCAGACCCACTAGTACTCAAGCCACACCTGTACGAGATGTTTGTTCTATCTGTTTGAGTCTTACACATACTATCATTGAGTACCCGATGCACCCCAGTATCATGAGTTCTTACATGAACAGATAAGTGAAGCATAGACTCAGAATAATTTTAGACCTAGACACAACCCAAACTCCAATACCTACAATCTGGATTGGAGAGACCATCCAAACTTTTTTTGGGCCTAACAACCTACTGCAATGCCCCCGATTCTAAGACCTAGTTATCCGAGGGAGCCCATAAATCGGTGCCATACCCACAGTATGCACAGAACATGCAACTTTCTCCAAACACTGCCTTTGAGGAGAAGGTGCTGCAACCACTTGAGGGGTTAGAGATGAACATCCAGATCCTTCACTCCCATACATAGTCCATTGCAAAGTTAGAGAACCAGATAGGTCAGCTAGTGATAGCTTTCAGTAAGAGGAGGAGGGCAAATATTTCAGCCAGTCCATCAGAAATCTAAAACAGCAGTATATGATTAGAGCTCCACTGGCCCAGAAATTATTTTCAAACATGCCAAATCGTCATTACCCTTAGAAGCAAAAAAATCTTAAATTAGCCTGAAGTGACCCAACAATCTGAGCGACCAATGTTGGCTAGCCGAAAAAGAAGAAACCTGAAGAGAGGGAAGAACCCACTAACTCGCACCTACACTTAAGGCCTCATTTTCAAATGCTTTAGAATCTCCTCTACCTTTAGATAAGAAGGACATAAAAATGAATGAAATGCAAGAATAATTTAAATAGGTCCAGATAAACTTATCTCTTCTTGATACCATTAAGCAAGTCTCGACTTATGCCAAATTTCTAAAGGACTTATGCACATAAAAAAAAGATCTAAGGCACACACATCGAAGAAGGTCCACTTGACTGAGCAGGCCAGCTCAGTCTTTCAGCAAATTGCCCCACCCAAACATAAGAATCTTGGTACCTCAATTATATCTTGTGTCATAGGAGATCCACGATTAAGAAGGCATTGGTAGATTTGGATGCGAGTGTCAAACTTCTCCTAAGTTCTATTCATGACCTATCTAGATTCGGAGAGTTGAAACCCATGGCAGT
Source organism: Elaeis guineensis (assembly GCF_000442705.2). Classification (NCBI taxonomy): domain Eukaryota; kingdom Viridiplantae; phylum Streptophyta; class Magnoliopsida; order Arecales; family Arecaceae; genus Elaeis; species Elaeis guineensis. The sequence continues at coordinate 95,345,077 of NC_026003.2, read as the reverse complement.
AACCCTACAATTAGCTGATCGATCAATAAAGGTGCCCCGTGAAATGCTAGAAGATGTGTTGGTGAAAGTAGGTGAATTTTATATTCTTGTTGATTTTTGGTGCTGGATATGAAATCTGACAGCAACCCCAACCAAATACCAATCATCCTAGGTAAACCCTTCCTAGCGACTGCTAATGCTTGCATAAACTGTAAAATCGAGATCATGGATGTATCTTTTGGGAATAAAAAATGAGGTTGAATATTTTCAACATATCTCAGGGACCACCTACGTATGACCATGATGAGATCAACATGCTAAAAAAAGTTATAGAAGATAAAATCACTGCCTTGCTCGACTTAGACCCTTTACAAGCATGCCTTACATATTTCGAAGTGGATGACTTTGATTTAGATGGGTACATTGAAGTGAATACATTATTAGACCATCCAATTTTAGTACCACTCCCCACTGAACTGTAAAGTATGAGCAGTTACTGACTCAATTGAGTCCTCTGATACCATCTTTAGAAGCACCACCTACCCTAGGGCTAAAGCCTCTTCCTGACACACTGAAATATTCATTCCTCAGAACTTATGATACCCTCCCGATAATCATTACATCAGATTTGACTTTTGATCAGGAAGCAAAACTTGTAGGTGCTGTGAAAAAATAAAGGAAAGCTATTAAATGGACCATCACTGAATTAAAAGGCCTCGATCCATCCATATGCATGTATTGTGAGGTAGATGCTAAACCACATAGGGACATGCAAAAGAAACTGAAACTAAACATGCAAAAAGTTGTTCAAGATGAGGTAGTGAAATGGTTAGATACGAGATCGGATAAGTGACTCTTTGTACTCACTTCAAACCATCCTCCTTGGTTTACTCAGTTTGTCAAATACTGGGCTATAAGGCAAAATCTTTCTCACTAGTCAAAGTAGGAGAAGGACCAACTTTTCTCACCGATTAAGTATTGTTTTTGAGAGAAATCTTAGTTGTTTAAGTATTGAGTGTATGAGCCACTTTATGACTCAGGAAGTCTGGTTGAAGACTTTAAAATTAATGCTTGTTGATAGACAATCCAATTTCTTAGAAGTGGTCTTAATAAAAGTCTAGCTAAAGACTTTAAACTTAGCACTCCTGGAAGGCAATCCAGATTCTTGTATTTCACTTTTATTTTTTTTTTTAATTTATTTAGGACCTACTTCAGTTGCTTGATTAAGAATTATCGAAGCCAAGTTGGGGGGAGAACTACATCTGCATCTAAGCCAGATTCAAGATCAGATAAACTCTTTTTTTCTTCTTTTTACCTATCACACTTTATTTCTCTCCTCCATTGAAGACAATATTGTTTAAGTTGAAAGGAAGAATACTTAATTTAATTAAGTTCTCAAGTATGGTCAGAAATAATTAATTTTGTGTACCCAAATTTTATCTCAATTTGAAGTTAATTAGGCACTCTAATCGATGAATGATAAATAGTTTAGATAATTTTAGAAATACTGAGAGATAAATTATTAAGAAAACTCAATGAATGGCAGGGTTTAGATCAGATTAAATTTTTGAGTGATTTCAGAACTCTCTTCCTACCTATCTCAATGAAAAATTTGCTTCATAGGGTATGAGTGAAAAGATTAAAGTATGCAAAAGTTTCTTTTTTTTTAAATAAAAAAAGAGGGGTTTAGCATTGTTTCACTAAGTAACCGGACCTCTTTGCCTAAGTAAGCATTGTGGTTCAAATCAAAAGGTGTGAATGCCAAGAGACCTATTATAGAGTCAGTATCATCTCATAGATTTTTTTAGACTTGAGTCAGTAAGTCCGAGGGATATTCTATACCTAATGCCTAAGCCAACTAGTTTGGGAGTCATTGATCGAAAGCTTGCTACAAGGGTCAACTAGAAGGCTCAAGAGGCTAAGACATTGCACTAAACTCTTTTTAAAAGAAAAAAAATAGATAATAACGAGAGTAAATTGTAAGAGGACAATAAACTCTTCTCACATTAAGTTAGAGGGCTTAAAGAGTAGAGTAAAAAGTTGGTGAAAGAAGACCCTAAAATTTTCTATGGCTAACACTCAACCATTAACTAGATTGAATTAGTAATCTAATAAGGTACCTCTTTAATAGCCTAACTGGGTATCAACTACTTTTAAGAGTGCATAGGATAACTTTTAATTCAAGGATGAGTCAGTACATATTGCTAAATTATCTATTTTACTCGAGGACGAGCAAAGTTTAAGTTGGAGGATATGATAAACACTTAAGTCACTAGAGATACTAAATATTATAATAATTGATATTATTTTATAAGAATTTGATGCTTTCTAGTCTATTGTGCAGGTAATTAGGAATTTGGGCTCAAACAATCTAAACTGGATTCAAATTAACTCAGATTCGAGTGAATCAAGCAACCAACTCAAGAGCCATGATGATCAAGTAGGATGTGACCTCAAACGAAGACCCACAGACATGCGGCGAAGAAGAGAAGCGAACATAGAAGCCAGTTGGGATGATGGGTATGGGCTGAGGACGCACATGGCATAACAAAAGGAGAAATTCTTTTAGGAAGAAGTGGATAGCAATTAAAGTGGTGGGCCCATGTTGCATTTAAAGCAATAGAAGAGAGAAGTATGGGGCTGGGAGCATGGATTTGGTAACGCCATCCTACGGCTGAGGCAGCATGGAACAGGGATCGAACGGCTAGGAAAGCACGATCCCATGTCAAGTGGTGGTGGCCCACATGAGTATTTAAAGAAATGGGGCCTATGTTGTTTCAAAATACTTCTAAGAGGAGTCTTAAGCATAAATGTGAATTCATGGAAGCCTTTTTTTTGGACACTATACATGAGCTGAGAGAAAGTAAGGATGGAAATAGAAGCAAACACGGCTAAGTGGTTTACACGTGGAAACAAGGAACAGCTGAGAAGCGTGGATATGGGATTAACAAAGAAAATCATCTTAGACAAAAATCCTACCTAGGGTGGCCCAAAAAATCTATAAAAAGGCTCTCACACACCCCCTTTCTCTATTATCTCCACACCCCATGCCTCCTCCATCTCTCTCCAAGCCGACCCTCTCTCTCAAGCAATCTCTCTCCAAGCCGCCAATCCCTTTCTCTCTTCCAATCAAGTTTTCACTCCTTCCAACTACTGCCTAGGTGTCTCCTCACCCTAGGATGTTAGCAAGAAGAAGCTCCATGATCGGGTAGTTCTTCACTTTCTTGAAAAGTCACTAAAACACTTGTAACGACAGTGTCTTTTTTCTTTATCTTTTGTATTTTCTTCTTTATATGCAATAAAAGACTTGTTTTATTTCTTCTTATCTATGGATGTCTTTTATATACTTTGCATGAGATTGTAGTTTAGAATAGCCTATGACTCTTGGGATGAGCCATGATCCAAAGATACGGTTCGTGCTCTTGAGATAATCTATTTCTCAATACGATCCCTTTTATTATACATCCTTGACTAGCTTATACTCTAAAGGGATAGGTTGTGATCCAACATGTACGGACTGTGCTCTCCCCAAATAGAATATATCTTGGTTGGTTACATATTAAATATTTATATATTAGAAGGGTTCCAACTGTCTAACAAAAAATCAGTTGAAATCCTAAGATACTTCTTTCAAAACTTAAATCAATCCTTTATTAGTGCTCTAGTTTACTTTGCTATTGTTCTTTCATAATCTTCTAATCAATTAATTAGCATATTAATCTTTCTTTAATCTATTACTCAAACATAATTTAACCCACGATTTTTGTGGATACGAATCTAACTTGTACTATCTACATAGTAGTAAGTTAGTGATTAATTTTGATCATCCATAACAATGATCAAGCTTAACCCATCTCTTATCTACCTTTTGTTGATGACGCTTGTTGTTGCTAGAGTCACAATGGCCCTTGCTGATATACTTTGGTAGATTGTGATAAATTACTATCTGATATCTATATAGAGGGTCAATGCTTAGAAATCTTCTATGAAGTTTAGTTCTAAAGGTGAATAATCGGCTTCATTTGCATTTAAGAAATTCCTGAAAGTAGAAGAATAGGGAAAGTTGGATATATTTAGATGTGCCAATCATGGGCAGAAGGCCTAGGAGATCAGAGTGATGTCACCTGGTGCAGAAAGTGTAGGAGAGACTAGAGGGATGGAGGAGGAAAGTTCTATCCATGACGGATAGAGTTGTCTTGATGAAGTCTGTGCTATGCTCCATGCCTACCAAATTGTTGATGAACTTCTTGCTCCCACGAGGTATGCTAGGTAGGGTTGAGTAGCTTATCAAGTATTTTCTCTAGGAAAGTAATGACTCAGCTAGAAGACTTCATTTGTTGGGTAAGGATATTGTTTGCCATTCAATCCGAGAAAGTGATTTATACATCCACTCTTTATCGGCACAATAAGATGCTTTTATGCTGAGAATGGTGACTAAACTCATGATCGAGCCTCAGAACCTATGGATGGCTCTGATGCGAGAAATATATATATATATGCATGGTATGGAGGGGTTATTGATTGAGTCTGATATTGTCATGCAGAAGGCCCTCTTTCATCTGGAGAGCCTATGCTCAGTGGCACCTATGCTTTCCTCTAAACTTTGATGGCTGATTGGCGATGGGAGATCTATTAATGTGCTTAATGATCTATAGATAACTACTATTCTGTTGGCTCGATTCTCACTCACCATTAATTATAAGGCCCTTAAAAATAAGTTGGTGCATGACTTAATTGCTGATAGTGAGAGGACTTAGGATAGATGCCTGACTGAGGCTTGCTTCAGGGATAAGCTCAACTTTGGGTCTTCTCCATGGTAGTCTCTTTGGATGATTATCCAAATCATCTGATCGAAGATGGCGTTGAAAATCAAAGAATGAAAGTTAGTGAGATGTATTTGCACCTTATTGGACCATCAGTCTGTGCAAGAGATTTGGGTTGACTGAGGGGATTGTAGGTGCATTCTAGAGCGGCTCTTTTTATTTAAAAGATTTCTTGGGATAGGTTACACTGCAGAAGTCTATTACATCAAAAGGGTGTTGCCATCTCTCCCTTTTGTAATTAGTATGGAGAGGTGGAGGAGATAGTGGACCATGCCATCTTTACTTGTCAAAGAACCCATCAGATTTGGAGTCGAGCATCAAGTATTGTATGCTTTGGAATTTAGCCTGGAGATGCGGAATCCTTCATTCATCTCATTGGCCAAGCAAGTAGGATAGGAGCCAAGCAGCAAGAAATGGTGAGTTATTTTTGTTATACTGCCTACCACATTTGGGTATCTCGCAATAGGAGGATCTTTGATGGTGCCTAGGATAGTCCTTGTAAGATTGTGATGAGAGGTATGATTGAAGCTACTGACTTTATAACAGTCATAAAATCTAAAGAGTCTCTAACAGTTAGAAAAATCTAGGATCTCACTTCAGCAGTTACTGCAACCTAGGTTACTCATTTCATGTAGGAACCCCCAACCCTGGCTTCCTCAAGATCAACTTTGATGATAATGTGAAGGGTAGAGATTAGTGGGGTGGATCTGGCTTTATCATTCGCGATGCGAGATCTCACCTAATCATAATGGATGGCTCTTCCCTTTATGACATGTCAATGCCATAACCTGAATTGAGGGCCACTTAGGAAGGTTTGGTCTATGCGAATTTTGTTTTTCAAGAGAACAATATGATTTTAGAAGGAGACTCTAAGATAATAATCTCTTGGTTCTCCTAAGAGTTTGGCCACCCAGATGACTATCACCCTTTATTGGCAGATGCTCGGAGGCTTATTGTATGGTGCGCTTGCAACCTGATTACACATATTTTCAAGAAGAAATAAAGCAAGTGATTGGATAGCTTCCTATGCTGTTGACTATATTGGAACCATTGTTTGCACGAGTCCAGATGATATTCTATGCTTGCTTCATGACCTGATTATGCTAGATGCTCATCATTATATTTATACCAAGATGTCTTAAGATGGCTGGATTCAATAATAAAAAATGCTTCTCCTGCTATGGAAGGATTGAAAAATCTTCTGGAGCACCATATAAATTGAATTCTTTTTATTCAAAAATATATGACCATTTTTTTTGCTCCATATCTCCCAACAAATAGCCGCAATTAATTGATCCCCAGCCCTTGTTGTTGGGTTGCGTTTCTCTCCTATGCAGAGAATGGCCCAAAGCCCATATGGGTTAAAATCTATGTGGATGACTTATTTTATTTTGTTCCAAAAAAATTTCTAGCCATCATTATAATTTTTAGAGAGTACCCACATTAGAGAAGAAGGTTGAAAATCAGAAAAATGAAAGATAGATCAGTAGAAATGAAAGAGCAACAAGCAGAAGAAGAAATTGCAGAAAATAAATTATTCTGTTTTTCAAATCAGATTGTGCATCCTTCACAAAATGATCGCCAAAAATTCATTCACCATTGGATTGGGCTGAAATTTGGTCTGCACATTCTTGACACTAGTTCTTGAATTTGGATGGTGGCAATCAAAATTGGAGTCTTTTAGCTTTGGTTCTGCTTGCATTTTTCTTTAGGATTTTTTTTATTTTTTCAGTAATATTTCCTCAATTTGCTTGTTGCATCATTAAGTGTTTGTGGCTGCCAAGAATATTGATTCTTGATGATTTATTCTGTTGAGAAGTTGATGTATGCCTCTAATTGTTAATAACTAGAGAGAAATCTTATGTATTTCCATTATTTGATTATAGTGAAGTTATGGGTACCAGTCCGTAATTTTTACTCCTCACATTGAGGGGTTTTTCACGTAAATTTGGTGTTCTCTATGTTTGCTTTGTTCGCTGCATCTTTTATATATTTTTCTTGATTTCTCTACTTATTTAATTTTTATTAGAGTGGTATCAAAGCTGTGGTTTATTGATTCATTGTTATGTATCGAATAATGAAAGTTAATTCAAGCAGAATGATCAATTTGAATGGGTCCAATTATGCTGTTTGAAAATCAAAAATAGAGGATATTCTTTATGTGAAAGGGTACCACTTGCTTGTGTTTGCTTCTGAAAAATATGCTAATAAAACTAATGAAGAGTGGAACTTGATACATAGATAAGTGTGTGGACACATCAGATAGTGGGTTGAGAATAAAGTTTTGAACCACATCATTGGGGAGACACATGCACAAACTTTATCGACTAAGCTTGAGCAATTATATGTAGGGAGGACTGGAAATAATGAGCTATATTTAATCAAGCAAATGATGGCTCTAAAATACAAAAATAATACCTCCATGATAGATCATCTAAACACTTTTCAGGGATCATAAATCAGTTAGCTACTATGAGTATTAGATTTGATGAGGAAGTGTCGGCCTTATGGCTTCTTAGTACAGTACCAGACTCATAGGAGATGTTTCGAACATCATTGTCTAACTCAGCTCCTAATGGTGTGATCACAAGATATGGTTAAAAGTAGTGTTTTGAATAAAGAGATGAGAAGAAAGTCACAACATTCCTCTTCACAGTCAAATATTTTAGTTACTAAGATCAGAGGGAGCAATAAGAGTTGTAGGCTGAAGAATAGAGAAGGTAGTAGAAGCAAGTCCAGAAATAAGTTTGTAAATGTTGAGTGGTATCATTGTGGCAAGAAAGGGCACACTAAGAGATTTTGCAGACAGTTAAAGTGGGAGAACAAAAATAATAGAGGTAAAAAAAAAATAATTACGATAACAACAATGAAGAATGAACTGCCACCAGTACTGAAGACTTTCTTCATATTTATGACAGTGATACTGTTAACCTAACACATGATGAGACTAGTTGGGTGATTGATAGTGGTGCTTCTATGCATACTACTTCTCGAATGGAGTTCTTTACATCTTACATGGTTGGTGACTTTGGGGTTGTGAAGATGGACAATGAAGGAATTGCTAAAGTTGTTGATATTGGAGATGTTTGCTTAGAGACAAATAATGGCACCAGATTAGCTCTCAAGCATGTGAAGCATATTTCAGACATCCGCTTGAACTTGATTTCAACAAGTAAACTGGATGATAATGGTTTTGGTAGTATTTTCTTAACGGCCAGTGGAAACTCACCAAAGGTGCTATAGTTGTGGTTAGAGGCAACAAGTCTTTCACTTTGTATTTGTTGTATGTAAAACTTTCCAAAGATGTTATTAATGCAGTGGAGAATGTGAGAGAAACGGAGTTGTGGCATCATAGACTTAGTCAGATAAGTGAGAAGGGAATGGCTTTGTTGGTCAAGAAGAATCTCTTACATGGTATGAAGAGTATATATTTACAGAAGTGTGCTCACTGCTTGGCAGAAAAATAGAATAGAGTATTTTCAAGTCACAACCTTTTTCTAGGCAGCAAAACATACTTGACTTAGTGCATTTTGACTTATGCGGTCCTATGAAGATAAGTACACTTGATGGTTCACTTTACTTTATTATTTCATTGACGACCATTTAAAAAAGTTGTGGGCTTATACTTTCAAGCATAAAAACCAAATATTAGATGTCTTCAAATAGTTTCAAGCTTCAGTTAAGAGAGAGACAAAAATAAAGTTGAAATGTATCCTCACAGATAATGAGGATGAATATTCAAAATCATTTGATGAATATTCCAAATAGCAAGATATTTAGCATCAGAAAACACCACCAAAGACACCACAGTTGAATGGATTGGCTAAGAGAATGAATAGAATATTGGTTGAAAGAGTCAGATATTTGCTTTCACAAGCAAAGCTATCTAGATCCTTCTAAGGAGAAGCTTTAAACATGGTTGTTCATGTATTAAATCTCTCATTATGTGTTACTTTGTAGTTTGATGTACCTAACAGAGTTTGGACAGGCAAAGATGTTTCTTCTAATCATTTGTGGGTCTTTAGATGCAAGGCATTTCTTCTAATCATTTAAAAAATATAGACGATTTTATGCAAGTATTTCAAAAATTTTTAAAATAAAATATAGCAGAAGATAACTAGATTAATCATATTAACCTAACATATATATGATTTAATCATTAACCAACCTACTCTAAGATCTATGACATGATATATAGCATATAAAATCTTAAAAATTCAGAAGATAAAAACTGCATGTATACATGTGAGCAGTAAATCAAATCTACATCTATCTGAGTTCAGAACTCGATACTTGAGTGCGAGTCGACGATCACCACAGCTGAGAGATATAGTAAAGATAATTTTTGCTAGTTGTTCGAAGCCACACACATGTCCAGCCTCTACAAAAAGTTCACTCAAAGCTCCGATCTGATCGGTCTCCTCGGAAGTGCTAGCTCGCGTGAAGACCATCTTACTGGCTGATCTAAATCTTTTTTTCAAATCTCTCGAATCTTGTCAGAAGTTGAAGATGGACATCTGGAGGAGATGAGGATGTAAAAAAAGTATAGAGAGGAGAAGCTCTTCTCTCTTCTTTTTCTCTTTTCCCAAACACTTAGGACCAAACTCTAGAAATCTAGATTTTACGCTCACCCAAAGAGAGAGGACTCTCCTCTTCTTTCACGCCATGAACCCATGCCCCAAATGCTTCTCACCATGAAAGCCACCTTTTCTGGTCTCTTACATGCACAAAAGAAAGAATAATCCCATTTTATTTGGCGTGTAAGGAGATTAGGGTGAAGAGTCCAACAATGTTTGGACTCTTCCATATGTTGTCACCCCCTCTCACCAATTCATGCCAAAATAATTATGGGACGGCCCAACCAAATGATTTTCATGATAAATCAGATCTCCATCTAATTTCCCACGCCCCATATTCCTCTATTTGTTGCATAAAAGAAAGGGAAAAGAAGGTATGGCGTGTGGAGTGGTTTGGATGAAACAAACTCTCTTGACAAGGAATGTTTTTGAAATCAAATTTCAAAACTTTTCTTTTATCAAAATCAAACCAGATTTGGCATGAAAAAAAAAGCAACATCAAATGTTATTTGCATGGAGAAACCTCATGCAAAACACCTTTTGGCATGAGGAATGTGGCATCCAAAATTTGTGGCGCAAGGGAAGAAGAGTCCATTCTTTTATGGACTCTTGATTTTCTTATTTGACTCCAAACTAAATCTCATCTGCTTAGTCCAAATAAATAGATGATATCCAATCTAATTAGGTTCATAATTTTTTAATCAAATTTTAATCAAATTAGAAATTGATTGAATCAAAGTCCTGATCAAATCAAGGACAATTCTCCCTAAGCGATTAGGTTATCTCATAACCTAATCGAATCAAACCTAATTGAATCTAATTCAATTAGATTTTATCTAATACTCTTTGTTCAATCAAATTGAGCTAATCAGCAATCTAATTACTAATTAATCCTTTATTAATTCACTAATACTTAGTGAATAAATTTATTACAACTTTTGTATAAGGTTAACCATCAATCAAATTGATGATTAAACCCTTGAACGATGCTCAATTATTGATCAGCCACATAATCAGTCAGAAACTTCTTTTGAGTGTGACCCCATAGGTTTGAACTTAAGTCGATAGTATAAGAATAAATTTTTGAACCAATCGATGTAACCATCTAGCAATGGGACCCGACGTCCGGATAGGTCGAATGATGGTGAAGCAACATTCAAGAACCTACTAACGTATAGATATCGTATAATTCATCCCTTTGATCCTAATGCTCAAGGACGACCTAAGGTTTAACTGTCAATCCTAGAAAAGTTATCCATATTATATTTCAATCTTTTAAATCCATCATATAGATTATCCAAATACAGATTTTGCCAAATTGAAATACAGTGATGCATTAACTTCTACTTATTTAGAGGGATCAATCCCATCTTGACTCAAGCACCAACTTGATAAGTACTTGACTGCACCCAAAAACTTTTCGTTACTGAATTAGAAATTCAGATAGTCCAGTACCAAAGTACAGTGAGTTGCTTGTAAGTCACCGTGGTGATCTTAGATCGAAGGGACACTTATATCCTACCCTTCGTGAGCCACTCTTGACAGCAGAGTGCTCCACAGTTGGTTAAGTTCAATGAGATATCCTTCTACATCATACTTGCATGCTATAACAATGTCTCCATACCTTTTGGCTATGAAAACAACCAATGCATATGGCACATAACGACCTACACTTGATATCACTATCATCCTAGTAATAGCATATCATTTGATCGCGAACTACTTTAAGGACTACGCAATAAATCTACCTTTATCAATCAAAGTAATCCTAAGGACTTCATCACAATACAGGAGTTTGTTAGAAGATGTAATCTTGTGATGAAAAAGATCAAATAACTTTTATTATTGATCAATTCATATATATTTATAATTAGCACAACCGTCAAACAATAGACTTTAGGATATAATTTTCAACAACTCCCACTTGAACTAAAACTAATCAGTATAGTATCATATATCCATCTTTGATTTATTATCTTAGAACTCCTAAATATTGAGGCTTTAGTAAATGGATTGGTCAGGTTCTCCTTTCCGTCGATCTTCTAAAGTTCGACGTCATCTTTACAGATTTATCGAATAAAGTGGTAGCAATGCAAAATGCTTGGTAAGCTAATGAGACTTCGGCTCTTTGGCATGAGCTATGGCTCTGGTACTGTACAATACAGCAGGACCATCATTGGAGGGTGCCACTCCTAGCTTGCCAATGAACCTCTACAATCATATAGCTTCCTTGCAAGCATCGGATGCTGCAATGCATTCTGCCTCGTAAATTAAATTAGCTATATTGTTCTGCTTGAAACTTTTTCGGCTTATTGCTTCATTATTTAAGGTAGAGATGTATTTGGACACATTCTTGTTATTATTATGTCCAACTAAAAACTGGAGTCATACTCTATAAGTTTTAAGTCAGATTCTCCATAACCGAGTCATCAGTCCTTAATATTTTTCAAATACTTAAGGATGATCTACCAGTGATTCTCATCCAGATCTTGCAGGTATCCACTCACTACCATAGTGAGTATATCATATCCTATCTCGCACATGATGTACATGATAGAATAAATTCTACTCATAAACACTCTATGTACATAGACTGGGATAACCTAAGCAGGCTCTTAGATAGATCTCTATAGATCTTCATCCCGAGAATAAGGGATGCTTTTCTCAAGTCTTTTATGGAGAATAATGATAACAGCAAAATCTTTATTTCCTATAATGTAAGGAATATCATTCTCGATTAAAAAAATTTTATTCACATACAAAACAAGAAATACACTCATAGAACTATTAACCCATTTGTATTTACAGGGTTCATATTCATTCTCAACGAAGTCATGTGTTTTGATCACTTATCAAAATGCATGTTTCAACTCCGAAATATTTAGCATTGCCACAAGAGAAACTGTCTCGTTATGGTCAATACCATAACGTTGACAATATCCTTAGGCAATCAAACGGGTATTGTAGGTCTCCACCTTCTCATCTGCGTCCTCTGATTCTATTGAAGATCCATTTACACCCTATAGATTTTATCCCTTTGAGTGGATCAACCAGTGTCCGTACATCGTTAACCATTATGGACTCCATTTTGGACTTTATGGCTCTAAGCCACTAATTGGAGTCGGACCTCTGCATGGCATCCATATAGGTGATCAGATTCTTGTTGTTCTCATCGAGTTCAACAGGATCACATCTCGAAACTAAAAATCAAAGTATCTATCTGACGGATGTGGTACTCTATCGGATCTCTTTAATGGTACCTCTATAATAGGTTTCGAATTTGATCTAATCAAATCCGATTCTATGGGTTCACTAGATTGTATCAATTTTTCTACCTGTCGATCTTTATAAATTTTACATTAAAGGCATCAGTTTCTTCACCAAGGTACTCTTTTTCTAAAAAGAATGTCGAACAATTCTTATTTTTTAGCAAGATAGAAGTTATATCATTTAGATTCTTTGGGATACCTACAAAATAATATTTATAAGATCGGAATCCAAACTAATTGATCTACAAATACTTGACAAAAATCAAACACTTCCAAATCCTAAGGTGAGAGAGTATCGACTTACGCCTAGTCCATATCTCATATGGAGTCTTTGCGACTGATTAATTCGAAATTCAGTTAAGAACATGACAAGTAGTCTCAAGAGCATAATCTTAAAAGGAGACTGACAGACTTGTAAATCTCATTATGGATCAAACAAAGTCGATTCCAATAAGAGAGAATCCTATTCTTTTCTAGATATATCAAAAATTCATTGAAAAAATATTCTTTTCCTTGGTCTGACTGAAGAGTTTCAATGCTCTTTTCAATTTGTTTCTCTACCTTATTATAAAATTATTTAAATATTTTAAATAATCTAAATTCATGATAAATATGTTTGTAGATCCAATACATCAGTATGTATCAGACTCAGAACATCATTGTCTCGTTCATCTTTTTCAACAAAAGGTGACTTGGTCATCTTACTAAGGAGATAGAATGACAGGTTGACAATGATTCACAATTATTATCTTCAAAAATTATCTCCTGTTGATCCTATTCTCGTTTATATGACTGAGCCTAAATTATTAAAGATAGATTTTCATGACATTATCTACTCCAAGAAATTAGTTTATTATGTATAGTACACTAACAGGCTGTGACTATTCGTACATACCATTTCTTTAGTTGTCCACCCATGATTTTGATATCATCGATAATGATATCACAAAAATCATTCTATGTTGATAATGTAAATCCATCCTCGATCAGAAGGCCTACAAAAATTATATTTGTCAAAATGGACAGTAATGACAATCATCGAAGATGACATTATTAGAATCAAAAACTTGCTTGAGAATTTCTAAAGCCAGAACTAAAACATGACTTTCAGCTCCAACATTCAGGAATCTTTTGTTGTTCTAATCTTTCTACTAACTTAGAGTCATTATAACAATTTGCATGGACTTCCTGAAAGATGAGTGTCCTATAAGCCAATCGTAAGTGTATTGCGATGAGATTTTTATTTATAATTTTTTAACTCATATAATGATATTTATTATTTGAGATATTAATTCATCATATTAGCTGCATCTTATTATGATTAAGATTATGATGAATCTCAAAAATTAGAGCAATAATCTTAGGAGACATGAATGGGTCATGCTAGTGAGACCTAAAATCTTAAAATTCTAATCTTAAATATTTTTGATCATAGGAACATTGAGTCGGAGATCAATATTTCGGATAGACTAGCACATCCTATATATGCTCAATAGAGAGGGTGGCAGATCTCACTAGCCACTTGTGTGGGATACTAATACAAGGATGGGGTGCTCATTTAAAAAATTAATCCACTGAATTAACTCAATGAAAGAGAACATCTTATGGAAGCCTTACTTGCATATCAAAGATGGTTCTCTAAGTGAAAATTGTGCAAGTGATCCTCAGACCTGAGACCATCATAGAATCTTATGCACATGAACCCATATTTTGGTTCATATCCAGGCATGGCATTAAGATATGTACGGGGTGTTCTGGATATGGTGGAGTATATATAAAGGTTGTGAGTAGGTCAACATGGAATCGATCGCTCCTAGTAAGAGAATATTGCATCCTATGCATTCTCATTCGTAGATGACTCAGAAAAAATCTTTTGATCAAAAGTAAGAAGGAGATTAGAAAGAGTTTCTAATGCTTCTTCATTGGAGTCATCATTGGTTAATTGAGAATCGACATGAATATGTGTTTGAGTTTGACATGATTCCATACTCATGAATATATTCAGGGTACTGGGATGATCGAAGGATTGTATTGCATGGTAACTTACCACTAAATGATATATTTGATATTTTTATTAAATTTTTATATCTTTTGGATAGTCATGATACGTTGCTAGATGTCAATCTTGACTTGTAAGTTTTTGATCGAATTAAAAAGTTTAATTCAAACGTCAATTAGAAAGAGTTCTAATTACTGAAATCGAGTTAGCTCGATTGGATCTAAATCGATTAGATTAAATTCTAATCAAATTAGATCAACTTGTACCCAGACCTACTACTAGCTAGATGTGGAATCCAATGGGTCACACACATATAAAAATTGGCTAAAGATCTTTTTTAAAAATATTGATTGGAATTTTAGATTCAATCAGGGTTCCGGTAAGCATGCTAGCATATGTGGAATCCCTAACTCTTTCAGAGATCAATTTGATCTCATACCTTACTCATTTGCTAGTCCAATTTAGTGAGCATTTGGGTTAGGTCAAGCCACCTAGAAGCAGCCAAAAAGAGGTACCATATCTGGTGTACACGCCAAATAACTAAGAGTCCAACTTAAGGACTCTTGGTGCTAATATGCAGAATGCATGCATACTTTATTTTTGGCATAGAGAAGGACTAGAAATCCTTCTGTTTTGGGTCTCTATTTTTTATGACAAGTAGATCAAATAATGAGCCACCTAGCATACTTTTTAAGTATGAAAAATCTACCAGATTGTGCATAAAAAAATTGCTTGAAGCTTTGCTGCATGCGTGACAGTTTTTTCTGGATGCACGAAGAGACGCGAAGACTCCTTCTATTTAGAGAGTCTTAAGCAATTCTTTATCTAATAATTTTTGTGATAAGGATTAGTTTTAAGTGCTTATCATGTGGTAAAAATTTGAAAAATTATCAGATTAAGAAAGGTTACTTTTCACACCCTTTTCTGGGCATGCACGTGCACGACAGGGAGAAGGTGATCGCATGTCTCTTCGGTTAAGAGTCCTTCTCACATATGAACTCTTATCCAAATAAAGTGTAATTTGGTGATGGCCTTCCTATTTGAACAAAGGTTTATGTGGCAAAATTTCACACTAATCTAATGTGTGAAAAGATGTGAAAAGCATCTTATTCTGGGTGTGTGCGCATGAGAAGGCAGGAATCGACGTATCACCCCCTGAAGAGTCCTTCTGTTTAAGGACTCTCAAATAAGTGATACGAGGATCTGATATACCTTTCCAGATGAGGTGTGCCTTCTCTATTAGCACCCCTTCTAGTGCTATAAATAAGGGATGGAAGATGGGATGATCATTCAATTCTTACATCCCCTATCCACTCCCTCTCTCCCGCTCTTACAACTCTAGGTTTTAGGACAAGGCTTGTTCTTTTAAGACAAGCCTAATCTTAATAGCTCTAAGGGTTTAAGAAATCTAGAAAAAGATGGTCAAGTCCAGTGAATGGTTCAGAAAGGTTCAGACACAGATCAGGAGGAAAATCTGATCGATTGGTGGCTGGTTGAGTTGTAGGGGCTAGAACTCTTGAAGCAAGGTGAAGAAGGAGCGCTATCCATGATTCAATTTTTGTGTGGATCACCGTTGGAGGGCGGACACTTGGACGCCTTGTAAAAATTAGATTAGTGTTATAGATATTCTTCTGATCCAAATTTATTTTATTATACTTTGATTGATATAGTTAAGAGTTTCTGGGCATTAGGATTTTCGATGCATCAGGTGTTTTTAATGAAAATATTAAACACCTAATCCTTCCGCTACGCCATTGAAACCCAACACTTTCGATATCCAATACCCAGATAGTAGTGTGACAGATAGAGAAATCATAAGGTATTATCATATAAGTACCTTATCCAGCAACCCTTTATTGATTTCTCTTCCTTGGCCAATTCGGATCAAGAAAATTTGTCAGACTATATTAACCTTAGACTCTTTTGTCAGTTTGAACTCCTCAGCCTAAGCACGACTCTGTTGCACCTTTTTTTTCTTTTCTTTCTCAAAGGATTTGTTGTCCCACTGAAGATACATCTTCAAAGGTACACAAAAACTCCTTCAACATTTGAAGAATTTTTTCTCACTGAGCATTATCGAATTTATAAAGAAATTTATATTCTTCGCTGCTCTTAAAAATACTACACGATGATACAATCATTTGGCCACTTCTGATAAGTGCCTTTGATCACATCATGTGTGTTAGACATCAAAACATCAGGCACTTGATCCATAATTATATATACGATCCATTCGTGCTCTAGAACTATTTACAACTTTCGATACCAACTATCGAAGTTGGCTCCTATAAATAAGTCACTGTTAAACAATGAACAAAGCAATGGACATCTAACCATAACTGAAAGAAAAATATAAGATCTCTATATTTATTAATTGATTAAGCCTAAATACTTAGACTTTGGACTAAAGGTTCTCCCACTATTTTAGTCGAATTGGTAGCCTCCACCTCCAATCCAAAGAATTACTCTAATTTTTTAGCGGGTACTAGAATCTACATAGTTCAACATGAGCCTGACTTTGGCCGGCTTATCTATGTACATCAATGGAAAAATTCTTAACCAATTATTTCAGTAAATAATTTCTAGTAATTGATTTAGCCCCATGTAACTTTTTAGTTAACTTTAGTCTTCTCTACAAGTTCTGGTTACATCCAACCATTAACATGATCATTCTCAAGAATCTAACTACCGAATGATCATGTCCGATTTTGACCGACCAACCTAACCACTTGCTAAAAAGACTCGACTGAGTCATCATATTATGAATGATAATTCTAATAGCAGATAAGCACCAGGCCTTTGGGCCTACAATGATCATCATACTACTGGATCCATTATCATCCAACTTAATAGGAGGTTATGATTTAGTTATCACCATAACTATCTCATTTTAGAGATTTAATAATTTAAAAGATTTAAGAGTTAATTTAGAGAAGAGATTTCACCAACTATTCTTAATTCTTCCACTGACTTCATCAAGTCAGATCAAAGAAGATTAAGCTTAATCTTGTCCATCCAACTAGTTATAAATCTTCTCACTGACTCTACTAAGTCATGAAGAGGACTCAAGACTAGCTAGTCAATCTAGGAGCACCTAAATCAGTTACACTGATTCACCTATGCAGCATGGGTTAGCACGAATCAATAAGCAACCTAATCAAAAGTTGATTAACCATATCGATCAAGTAAGTGAGATCGGTGGGAGGGTATGCTAAGCTTTCCTTAGACATCATCAAAATGATCAAGTAAACCACTCCTAATTAAAAATCATCAGTCGAAATGTCAAACTTATCTTAGACACCAATTGGTTCATCAGTTTCAATTAGATTTGCCTAAAGATTCAGACTCAACCACTGAGCCATGATCAAGATCCATTTGGTCTAATCAAAGATATGAACTTGACTATCTACAACTATTGCATTAATATTAAAAAAAATTTGATTTAATCTAATTCAATATTTGATTAGATTTAATCAATTTTTCAACTTAGTCCATTAACTCTTTGATTCTAACCTTAGATTTAATCCAATTAAAATGACCTGATCAAGCTAACCCACAAACCCATCAATCCATATTTTATGTGAATGACATTAGATTTTTAATTTATAATTCTAGATCTAATTAGTTCAACTTAATTTTTAATTAAGTGAAGGTTCAACATGGGTTTAGGTTTAGATTTGAAATAATTTTAATTTTTTATTTTATAAATAATTTATAATAAATTTTATGCAAAGACTTTCTATTCTAAAATTGGATCGACTCAATCAATATTGAGTCGGCTACACAAGAAGACTGGGTTAACTCAGTTTAAAACTAGGTTTGCTCAGTAATTATGCGAACACATTGCAAAAAATTTCAGATCTGAAAAATCTTGCATAATCTTGAAATAAAATCAATCATAAACATCCTTTTATATCAAATCTAAATTTTTTATGATTCTAGATTTTATTTTCTCATGATTAAAATAATTTTAATCATATAGATTAGATATTTTATATTTCATACAACTTTGTATCACATATAACAAATTTAGGGTTTCAAGATCTAGAGTTTTACAGAAAAGTAAGTTCTTCCTTTCACGTTCTTCTTTATAGAATTTAATCACATGGCAACCCTACACGCAATAAGAACACCCCATCGAATGAAAAGAGAGCTTTTAAATCTTTCTTGCTCCTATGACCAGACGGCATGGTGATCAATCCAATTCAAGTACTTGCTAATTGAATCATCTAATCTAATCACATATCATATATGCTTGAATTTAGATCTAATTTAAATTACATCAGATTTGATCATAATCTTAGATCACATCTAAATCAGATCATAAACATCATATGTAATATGTAAAATTAGATTTTATCAATGATCAGTACAAACTAGGACAACCTGTTTCCTGTAAGAGGTAAACCCCATAGCAGGACAATCTTATTTCAGTTTGTGCAATCAACCATTAATTAAATTTAGATCTAAGATATCACATATCAAATCTAAATAAAATTAAATTTTAAATTTAATAAGCATATATAACATGTCATAATGAACTTAGGCTCTGATACCATTATTGAAAAATGTAGGTAATTTCATGCATGCATTTCAAAAATTTTTGAAATAAAATACAATAGAAGACAACTAGATTAATTATATTAACCTAACATACTTATGATCTAATCATCAAATCAACCTACTCTAGGAACTATGACATGATATGTGGCATATAAAATCTAAAAATTTTAGAAGATAAAATCTATATGTATACATGTGAGCAGTAGATCAAATCTACATCTATCTGAATTTTCAAAACTCGATATCTAAGTATGGGTCGACGATCATCACTGCTGAGAGATATGGTATAGATGATCTTTACTGATTGCTCACAGCCACACATGTGTTCGATCTCTACGAAAAATTCACTCGCTGCCCCGATCTAATCAGTCTCCTCGAGAGTGCTAGCTCGCGTGAAGACCATCTTGCTAGCTGATCTAGATTCTTTCTTTCAAATCTCTTGAATTTTTTCAGAGATTGAAGATAGACATCTGAAGGAGATGAGGATGTGAAAAAAGTATGGAGAGAAGATGTTCTTCTCTCTTTCCAAACACTTAAAACCGAACTCTAGAAATCTAGATTTTGCGCTCATCTAAAAAGAGAGGACTCTCCTCTTCTTTCATGCCATGAACCCATGGCCCAAAGGCTTCTCACCATGAAAGCCACCATTTTTGATCTCTTACATGCACAAAAGAAAGAATATTCCCTTTTTATTTGGTGTGTAAGGAGGTTAGGGTGAAGAGTCCAACAATGTTTGGACTCTTCCATATGTTGTCATCCCCTCTCATCAATTCACACCAAAATAATTATGGGATGTCCCAACCAAATGGTTGTAATGGTAAATCAGATCTCCATCTGACTTCTCACACCCCATATTTCTATATTTGTCGCACAAAAGAAAGGGACAAGAAGATATGGCGTGTGGAGTGGTTTGGATGAAAATAAACTCTCTTGATAAGAAATATTTTTGAAATCAAATTTTAAAACTTTTCTTTTATCAGAATCATACCAAATTTGGCATGAAAAAAGAAACAATATCAGATGTTATTTGCATGGAGAAACCTCATTCAAAACACCTTTTGGCATGAGGAATATGGCATCCAAAACTTATGGCATAAGGGAAGAAGAGTCCATTCATTTATGGACTCTTGATTTCCTTATTTGACTCCAAACTAAATCTCATCTGGTTAAGCCCAAATAAATAGATGAAATCTAATCTAATTAGATTTATAATTTTTTAATCAAATTTTAATCAAATTAAGAATTGATTGAACTAACGTTCTAATCAAATCAGGAATAATTCTCCCTTAGTGATTAGGTCATCTCATAACCTAATTGGGTAAAACCTAATTGAATCTAATTCAATTAAATTTTATCTAATCTTCTTTGCTCAATTAAATTAAGCTAATCAGTAATTTAATTATTAATTAATCCTTCATTAATTCACTAATACTTAGTAAATAAATTCATTATAACTTTTATATAAGGTTAATCATCAATCAAATTGACAATTAAACCTTTGAATGATTCTCAATCGTTGATCAGCCACATGATCAGTCAGATTTTTTTTTTAAGTGTGACCTCGTAGGTTTGAATCTAAGCTGATAGTACAAGAATAAATTTTTGAACTAATCGATGTAACCATCTAGCAATGGAATCCGACGTCCGGATAAGTCGAATGATGATGAAGCAACATTCAAGAACCTACTAATGTATGGTTACTGTATAATTCATCTCTTTGATCCTAATGCTTAAGGATGACCTAAGATTTAACTATTAGTCCTAGATAAGTCATCCATATTGTATTTCAATCTTTCAAATCCATCACATGGATTATCTGCACCCAGATTTTGCCAAATTGAAATACAGTGATGCATTAACTCCTTATTTAGAGAGATCAATCCCATCTTGACTCAAGCACCAACTTGACAAGTACTTGACTGCATCCAAAAATTTTTCATCACTGAATTAGAAATTTAGATAGTCCGATATCAAAGTACAGTGAGTTGCTTGCAAGTCACCATGGTGATCTCAAATCAGAGAGACACTTATATCCATATCCTTCGTGAGTCACTCTGGATAGTAGAGTGCTCAGCAATTGATCACGTTCAATGAGATGTACTCTTACATCTCATTTGTATGCTATACCAGTGTCTCCATACTATTTAGTTATGAGGATAACCAACGTATATAGCACACAACGATATCGCTATCATCTTATTAATAACGTATCATTTGGTTGCAAACTAGTTTAAGGACTACACAATAAATTCTTTTTTATCGATCAAATTAGTCCTAAGAACTTCATCACCACACAGAAGTTCATTAAAAGATGTAATCTTGTGATGAAAAAGGTTAAATAACTTTTATTATTGATCAATTCATATATATTTATCATTAGCACAACCATCAAATGATTAACTTTAGGATATAATTTTCAACACTTTAAATATTGTTGTTCATGTATTAAATCTCTCATTATGTGTTCCTTTGCAGTTTGATGTACCTAACAGAGTTTTGACAGGCAAGGATATTTCTTCTAATCATTTGTGGGTCTTCGGATGCAAGGCATTCATGCATATTCCTAAAGATGAGAGATCCAAGCTCGATGTGAAGACAAAGTAGTGTGTTTTTATGGGTTATGGTCAGGATGAGTTTGGTTATAAGTTTTATAATCCTATTGATAAGAAACTCATTAGAAGTCATGATGCTATGTTTATGGAGAACTAAAAAATACAGGATATTGTCAAGATTGAGAAATCAGTGCTTCAATACATTGATAATTTGATTGATCTGGAGATAGTTCCTTCCACATCAGTTCTTGAACAAAATACAGATGAGCCTTTGAACAATGAGACAGATAATAATGATCATGATCAGGTAGTAGTGATAGAGACCTCTCCAGCAGTGTCACTCAAGAGATCTACTAGAATATGATAGTCATCTATCAGGTATTTCACTGATGAATATATCTTGTTGACTGATGGAGGAGAACTGAGAGTTTTAAAGAGGTAGATAGTGAGCAAAAAAAGAAGTGGATTGAGGCTATGTGAGATGAAATAAATTCCTTGCATAAAAATAAAACATATGAGCTAGTGAAATTATCTAAAGACAAGAAGGCTTTGAAAAATAGATGGGTTAACAGAGTGAAGCACGAAGAACATAACTCACATCCATGATACAAAGCCAGATTGATGGTTAAGAGATTCGATCAGAGAAAAAGAATTGACTTTGAAAAAATATTTTCTTCTCTTGTGAAGATATCATCCATTCAAATTATTCTTGATTTAGATACTAGTCTTGAATTGAAGATTGAATAGATGGATGTAACTAAAAACTGCTTTCCTCCATGGTGATTTGGAGGAGGAGATCTACATGGAACAGTCTATGGGTTTTAAAGTAAAAGAAAAAGAAGACTTTGTGTGCAAGTTGAACAAAAGTCTTTATGGTTTGAAGCAAGCACCCAGATAATTGTATAAAAAGTTTGAGTTAGTTATAAGGGAGTAGGGCTACACAAAAATCATAACTGATCATTGTGTTTTGGTGCAAAAATTCTCTGATGATAATTTTATTATCCTTTTACTCTATATTGATGACATGTTAGTGGTTGGCAGGAATGCTTCTAGAATTGATGGTCTGAAAAAATAGTTGAGCAAGTTTTTTGCCATGAAAGACTTACTTAGGGCCAACAAAATAAATTCTTGGCATGAGGATCACTGGAAAAAGAGCTGCAAAGAAATTGTATTTATCATAGAAAAAATATATTGAAAAAGTTCTTTAAAGATTCAAGATGGATAAAGCCAAAGTGGTTAGCTCTCCTTTCTCTACTGCTATTAGATTGAATAGCAAACAAAGTCCTTCTACTGATGAAAAAAAAGAAGATATGCAACGCATGCCTTATAGTTCAGTAGTAGGTAGTTTGATATATGCAATGGCATGTATGAGGCCAAACATAGCTTATGCAGTTGGCATGGTAAGCCATTTTCTTTCAAATTCAAGGAGAGAATATTTGAATGCGGTGAAGTGAATCATGAGGTATTTACAGGGTAGTTCTAGTCTGAGTCTTTATTTTGGAAGTGAGAAATTTGTGTTAGTTGGTTACTCAGATGCAGACATGGCTGGGGATGTTGATTCTCATAAGTCTATCTTGGGCTATTTGATCACCTTTTCAGGAGAGTTGTGGCTTGACAATCAAGATTATAAAAATATATTGTACTTTCTACCATGGAGGTAGAGTTTATTGCAACTACTGAAGCTAGCAAGGCATTACTATAGATGAAAAAATTTTTCGGGCATTAGGCTTCAAGCAAGATCGGTATGTCCTCTTCTGTGATAGTCAAACTACTATTCATCTTGCTAAAAATTTTACTTTTCACTTGAGGTCAAAATATATTGATGTGAGGTACCATTGGATTAGAGATGTATTGAATGCTAAGTTGTTGCTACTTGAGAGAGTATCCACTAATCATAATGGTTCGGATATGTTGACAAAGGCATTTTCATCAAAGAAGATCAAAGTTTGTCGTCATATTGCTGGGATGATGATTCCCTCCATATAGTTGAAAGAGAGAGATTTGTTGGGTCGGGTTTTTCTCTTATGTGGAGAATGGCCCAAAGCCCATATGGGTTCAAACCCATGTGGATAACTTATTTTATTTTGCTCTAAAAAAATTCTAGCCATCATTATAATTTTTACAGAGCACCCACATCAGAGAAGAAGGTTGAAAATCAGCAAAATAGAAGATGGATCAGTAGAAACGAAAGAGCAAAAAGCAAAAGAAATTGCAAAAAATAGATTATTCTATTTTTCGGATCAGACTGTGCAGCCTTCACAAAAGTGATCGTCAAAAATTTATTCACCATTGGATCAGACTGAAATTTGGTCGCACGTTCTTGACACCTGGTTCTTGAATTTGGATGGTGGAGATTGTGATTGGAGTCTTTTAGCCTTGGCTTTTGCTTGCATTTTTTTTCAAATTTTTTTATTTTTCTGATAATATTTCCTTAACTTCACTTGTTACATCATTAGGTGTTTGTGGCTGTCAAAAAAATATTGATTCTTGATAATTTATTACGTTAAGAAGTTGATGTATGCCTCTAGTTGTTAATAACGAGAGAGGAATCTTGTGTATTCTCATTATTTGATTATAGTAAAAGTTGTGGATGTCGGTCAGAGTTTTTACTCCTCACATTGAGAGATTTTTCATATAAATCTTAATGTTCTCTATGTTTAGTTTGTTCACTGCATCTTTCATATATTTTGCTTAGTTTTTCTACTTATTTAATTTTCATCACTTGCTGCCATCATACTTTTGTTTTTCCTTCTCTAAGTCTTCTAAAGGTCATGAAAAAATGATATCCTTTCTCTTAGCTTCAATAATAATTTTACTATAGTCCATATGCTCTTCACAGAAGGGTATCGGAAGAAGAGAAGATTAACAGACTCCACACTCGCTCCACAAAAGAAACAACCAACACTAACATTCCATCATTCCTTGTTGAGCACTTCACAGGTGTGCAGCTTGTTTTTAGTTTCAAACCAAAGGAGGACTTTCACCCTTTCCAGACTAGGTATTTTCCAAATAATATTGCGATACGAATATCTCAAGCCACTAAAGTTGAGAAAATTATAATAAGAGTCAATGGAGAATAGTCCAATTTGTGAAAGCTTCCAAATTGGCACATCCACAATATGCGATGGTCCATAGGGGATGAGAAGACAAAGCAAAGTCTCTAACTGAGATGTCTTGAGTCTAATCAATGGGCCTCTCACACGGATACACCAGCTCATTCTTCTGCCTTTCCAATAAGAAGAGAGGTGATTTAGTTTCAAGACTTGGAGTAAATATTCGTTGTAATGGTTATACCACGTCATATTTATCACAGACCAATGAAACCCCTCCTTTTCACCATCAAGGATAAGTATTTAATTAGCACATTTTACGTTGGTTATTAACAACATTAGCTGATATTGAATATTTACTCATTTATCCTTTCTCTTTTTTAGAACAGCTAGTTTCTCTACCACCTCTTCCTCTACGTATCTATTACAAATACAGCCATAGAAATCCTTAGGTCTTTAGGAGATGAATATAATCGTCTACCGTTTGACAAATTCATGATTATGCTCCTTATGAAAGTGAGTAACTTTCCAAACTTCATTATTAACTATGAACTAAATAAAAGCTCTACAACCAGTTCTCTATACCATTTTTTTAGCTTTTTTTGATTCACTAGGATCATCATCGTTATAAGTGACTTGTCAGTAGCACTGTAGTGAATATTACCTTACCGAACAACAAATATTTTTTGTATGGCATACTTATAGTATAACTTGTATGCTTCATCTTCACTACAAACTAACATTCCAATTTTAGGTTCCGTTGGATCATCTTCATCATCAATGCTTACACCTGTTTATGATATAATGTGAAGAAAACAATATTCAGATATGAAAAACAAGTCATGACTTCAGTTATAAAATTGGTTTGCTAATTTAAAAAACTTATAAGCTATAAGTAAAAGAAAAAAAAAGAGTCTAAGATAGTGAGATTAATATACCTGCATTAACATTCCCATCTTCAATTTCTAATGGGCCAATCGATGTCATTTGTTTCTGGAACACAATCTGTATGTAGTAAATATAAATTAGTAGTAGATTAAATACTTTGAAGATAATATCATTTGGCTTGAAGTCTAAACCAACATATTTTAGTCTACCATATATCAGTTAAAAGACAAGTTATATAAGAAGTAAGAGTTTATAAATGTTCTTTAGCAATTAATGGACAATGAGTCAATTATCAATGATATTGAAGCAACATTCTACAATTTAAATATAAGTTTCAAAATGAGTTAATAGTTAACACTACAATGGAGACCTACCATCATAAATAGATTATTCATGCTTTCATTTCATTCATGCAGGTCTGCAAGTGGATGAGCAACGCAGAGAAAAGGGGAGACAACTTACCGTATTCTAATGAATGTTCTCGCAGCTATCAGAAGGGTGGGGCTAAAGAGAGAGAAGCTGAAAGAGTTTCTGTTATAGAAGTCTGGAAGATGAAACGCTTATGTTTATCAAGCTCTTTTTTTTTTAAGCATTTAATCACTATAATCGTAGATGATTATATTCATCTCCTAAAGATCTAAAGCTTTCTATGGCTGTATTTGCAATAGATACGTAGAGGAAGAGGCGGTAGAAAAATCAGCTATTCTAAAAAAGAGAAAGGATGAAGGAGTAAATATTAAATATCAGCTAACGCTATTAATAACTAACATAAAATGTGCTGATTAAATACTTGTCCTTGCTAGAGAAAAGGAGGGGTTTTATTAGTTTGTGACAAATATGATGTGGTATAACCATTACAATGAATATTTACTCAAAGACTTGAGAGTAGAGCTTCTCAAAATCTTTAAAGTGAATATACTCGCCATTTCCAATCTTAAAAGCCACATAGTTCAAAAAAGCTGCATTGTGAGAACTAACATCTTTCTAAATAAGAGAAAGTCATAAGGTAGTTTTTCTCACTTTCATGCCTAATCTCTTCCTCGACTAATAGGCTCTATCAATCTATCCCCACCAAGGGTTTTTAGATTTCTATAAAAAAATTTCTTGTCCATTTAGCCATCAGTGACAAATTCATTTGGGATAATTTCTTAAGACCTAAACCACCTTGCTCCTTCAATTTGTAAATAACATCCTAATTCACCAAGCAGTTGAATCCACTGACGCTGTCTATATGCTTCAATAGAAATATTCTTTTCACTCTATCAATCTATTCGATAATCCAGTCTAATAGTCTGTATATAAACATATAATATGATGGAAGCACCATTAAGATTGAATTTATCAAAGTCAATCTTCTTCCCCATAAAAGTAACTTTCCTTTCCAAATTAAGTCTCAAGCTTACTTTTTTTATTAAAGTCAATCTTCCTCTCATGAAAGCAACTTCTCTTTCTAAATTGTAAGCCTTTAGCTTTTTCAATTAAAAGCAACCAACATTGTTTGGACAACTTCTTGCAATGCAATGGAAGACACACATATGCAAAGAAAAGGTATCTTTCATCTATGATGCAAATTGAGATGCTTCCCTATCATTCATATTTATGCAAATAATGGAGCTTTTATGAAAATTAATCTTTGGCCCTAATATGCTCTCAAAGGCCAACAAAATTGCAATGGCAACTAAAGTACTTTTTTTTTTCTTGCACAAAACAGAAGGATGTCATACGCAAACTGCATGTTTAATAAACAACTAAACTCCTCTTGGAGACCAATGCCCTCAATTAAGCCAAGTGCACTAGCTCTCCTAAGTAATGGAGCAAGGATGTCCACCGCAACAATAAATAATGATGGAGAAAGAGGATCATCTTGCCTCAAGCCTTGATTGCACTTAATCTATCTACTAGGCATACCATCTAATAGGAGGCCAATAGAGGCCGATGAAAGCATACTATGAATCTATCCCATCTGTCTACTAGAAAAGCCCCTAACATGGAGCCCATCAAAGAGGAAATCCCACCTCAACTTATCGAAGACTTTCTTGAAGTCCAGCTTACAAAGGATCCCTCTCTATCTTGACCTTTTATAGTATACCAATATTTCATAGACACATAAGAAACAATTAATGATACTTCTACCTTTCACAAATACCAATTGAAAATCATCAATAAGTATTACCAAAAACTTATCAAGTCTTCTTGAAGGATCTTTATAATGATCTTGTATAGACTATTCAAGAGACTGATAGGCCTCAATTGGTAGAAAGAATACCTATTTTGGCATTAGGGAGATATATGCAAAATTGAGGCAATTCAAGCTAATTTCTCATTTGTACAAATCCTCCAAAAGAAGCATTAGATCATCCTTCATAATGTTTCAAAATTTTTGAAAAAAAAATGAAGATGAACCCATCTGGCCAGGGGTATTATTATCCTCAAAAGATAACACTGCTTCCTTAATTTCCTCAATGAAGAAGCACTGCTCAAGATTAAAGGGGTCAATAATCAGCTTCTCAAGAAGTAGTTTCCAATTAATTTTGATTTTAAGCAATCAACGTTGTCCAAATAGTTTCTTGAAGAAAGTATGAAGCTTAGAAGCAATCTTCTCCTACCTACTAGTTTTGGTGCCACCATCCATCAACACAGATAAATGATTTCTTCTTTCCTGATACAAAGCAACTTTATGAAAATAGGCAATATTTCTATCATCCTTTTGAGCCAAGTGACCTTTGCTTCTTACTTCCAATAAATTTTCTCTTTTCTACATAAGTCTCCGAGGGTGCCTCTCAAGATTGAATGGGTGGAGAGTTTTGTAGTTGAAAGATCAACCATCTTTTTTTTCTTATCCAAGATTTCAACATCATGTAGAAGATTCTTCTTTAGGTCTTTATTATAGATCTTCTTCTCAAAGGTCCAATATTTGATGATGATATGGACATTCCTCAAGTTCCTTTTCCATACCTCTATTGAGTCTTTCTACCCCTAATACTCTTCCAAGCACCCATCATAATGTAATCTAATTCTATTTCCTTCAACCAGCAAGACTCAAATCTAAACTATCTAGATCTCTAAAACTTTTGCTTACAAGCCAATGTGATTGGCAAATGATCAAAAGTAGAACTAGAGAGCCTTCTACACCGAAGTAGGAAAGATATATTCTCATTCTACTAAAAAAAGGAAGTGATCTAAGCGAACTAAGGATAGATGTTCCCACCTATTGCTCTATATAAAAAGTCAATCATTCAAATACAAATCAATCAAATCATTTTCAAAAAATAAATCCATAAACAACAAGCTATGTTTTAAACTTTGGGGATTGCCTCTTCTATCTTCCACACCTTTGGTAATTTTGAAATATCCTTCCAACAACTATGGCCCTATCAAAGTAATTCAGACAAATAAGAGTTCATCAAAGAAGACCTCTCCAGAACCCCTTTCACATGCCCATAATACTGATACACTTAAGGAAAACCAAACATCCTTATTCAAATCATGACAATATAGCTTTATTGATAATGAGAAAACCAGCTTAATAGAATTTTTAAAAGAGAATCTCTTGAAGCCAACAAGCAATCCTCCAATTGAGCCAATCGTATCCAAATAACTTCAATCATCAATTCTTGAACCACCCAATGATCTAAAAAGAGGAAGGTGCTGCAACTTTTATCTCTTGTAATAAACTATATCATAGGCTGAATTCACAATTAAATCTCTAATGGCCCATCATTTTTCAGCAATCTCAGTTCCTCTAACATTCTAAGAAATAATCAGCATGTTGCCTATAGTAGTCCTCCATAATCAGATAAGTAGCCCAACACCAGAGCTCATCCACCATTAGTTTCAATCAACCAATTCTTACATCCATGCAGCCCTCCAACTCAACAACAAGCCCTATTACTTAGCCTGACCACCCATATTGAGGACCACCCATAGTGAGAATGCCCATGCAAAGTAACCATGTCTTGGCCATCATCCCTCTAAAAAGCATATGAGAGAACCCAATCCTCTATTTGCACAAGCATACAGAAATAAATACATTGATAATGCATGAAGGAATACCAAAAGAACCATTCAACCACCAACAATAAAAAAGCAGGCCCCATAACTATAGTGCATAACACAAGAAAAATAGCTAAGAAAATAATTTACTTCATCATAATAACTAGATAGCCAATCACTACTATCCTGAGGCTACACCACACTACCATGACTAGACATGAAATAGTAATAGAGTAAAAGGGAAGAGCACATCACCAACCAAAGGACCATCTAGCTATTGAGCCTATGTTGCTGCCTTTGCACTCTCTAACTCCAACAAGATTTGCACAACCTCATATGCTACATTTTCTAAGAACAAGAATCCATAAGTTCTACCCCACTCTAGGAGTTATTGAAGGATAGTGCTCAGGATTTTAGATGAGTCCAGCTCAATCGAGTCAATCTTAGAGCCATTCTTCTTTCTTCTCACTAAAGTAGCTTTAATGTAGCTTCTTTAATCGGATCCACCACTTTCAATCTGAAGGACTTATGCATTATTAGAGAGTCCAGCTCGAACTCTCCATTCACTATAACTTGATCATTTGATTGCAATGCTACCTCCTCTAATTGCTGGAGAACTTTTTTGTTGCAATCTTCCATATCTTTTCTAGTGGTCATTTGAAGCTCTAGAGCCCTGATCAGAGGCGCATGTTTACATAGCTCAAATATTTCATCAAGAGCACTAGCTTTTGAGTCGTTAGCAAAGTTCTATTACTTGGAGGGAGTTACATTTCTATACATGCATGCCATCTCCATAGAGTCCTCCACACCTCCATCTTGCGTCTCATAGAAAGACCCAATTTTGCATGAGTCTTCAATAAAAGGATATGTTTGGCAGCCAACATTTTTTTTGATAGAGTGGCCCACTCCTAGGGCCAAGCTTGGATCATTCTCATGGTCATCCCCCTGGGCCAGCCCATGATCTGAAATATATTTCATCTGCCCCACCTTTTTAGGCCCATATGCAATCAAGCTTATGACCTAGGTTGCCCTCTCCTTCTCCACAAGAAATGAGATCCAAAAAATTAGTCAATTGGATCACAGTTCCTTGTTCAGTGACAACCGATTTAAGCAAATCTTAGGGCTAAGAATTGAAGCTAAAAGATCTCCTTTCAAAGTCCCATCCAAAGTCGGACTTTTACCATTTAAGTCGATAGCAAAGAGTGATAATAGAGTCTCTGCTTACTGTCACTCTTCCATTGATCATTCCTAGAAGATAACATCGACAAGGAAGGCATCTTCAACATGCCTCTTGACACCTTCTATCTCCTCATCAAAGAAAGATTTGAAATTGCATGTGGATCAAGGTCATCTAGAGAGCTTGAACCTGGTTAATTTAATATCATGAACCATTATATCAAGATCATCGTGATGAGCAGGGCAACGTCCATGGCTCCATCATTTATCAGTATTTTTGATAATGTTGGATACCCATCATGGCAGCCGAAGTCCCGAGATGATTCACCAATGAGCAAAAGTCATGATGGGGAAGGCAACACCAAGACTTGCTTCCCTTTATCAATCTAGTCATGCCTAGATGGGGTACAGCCTAATAGGCTATAGTTACAAGCTATTTTGGAGCACGTCTAAGACCTTCTACACCATTTTGAGGAGATAGTTGCTCTCCCAAAATCCTAACTAATGGTATGGATATTGAGGTCGAGGACCTCTCTGGATGAGCCAAATACTTACTGAAACAAAGATCCTAAAGAGAACCAATCGACTCCCAGTCCAAGTGGGCATAACGTTCGAAGGTAGTGGTTGGCTAGCAGAAGTATTCTGAATATTGATCAGCACATTATACTTGCATCATCAAGTGTAACCAAGATTGATCTTGAGGATGCTTTTGACACAGGGAGATAAATTCTATCTTTATCTATTCAAAAACTTATAACTTAAGTTTTTTTAAGAAAGTTAATCAAGGATATAGGGATATGTTATGAGCTTATAGAATTTTAATCTTACAAAATTTAAAGAATTCTTAAGACTATTTGATTGGTCAAATAAAGTATCAAAGTGATATGGTATGCAGTATCTAGACAAAACAAAGTACTAATTTTAAAGTTGATTAAAATACAAAATAGATTTAGTATTTTAATGTAAATTTTAGGGAGACCGTAGTTTGATTCCTTAAAAAATTCTAAAAAAGTCAGAGTTTCTAGTCATAATTCAATTAGAAAGTATATAAAATCTTAAGATGATTTAGCTATTCACTTAACAGGATAGATTTTTGACCCTGGCATTGGAACCATTGCTACATAGCTTGGATATGAAATTTGGCTTTTATATTTTATCTGTCGGGATTTGAAATAGTATGATTGTTACCTTACCAAAATGTTTGAGATAATTTATTTCAAGACAATACTAGATTGAGCATGCAGAACCAAACTATGCACTCAGTGGAGATTTGAGTGCAAATTAAGTCTAAGCCCAACGCATATATTGAACCTAAAACTATAATAGCCTAAAAATATGAAGACAAAAATCTTAAGACAAGCATCACAGAATGTACTCTAACCAAACCATCCACTATCTCCAAGGTAATGAGCTAACAATGTTTTTTGTCTCTCTTTTAGTATTACTAGAAGACCTCAGCTCAAAAGAATATTTTTTTTTACCACAACCTTCTCTAAACTAAATCAGATAATAAGATACCAAAAAACTCTGGCAAATAATATGGAACATGGCCTTGTAAATAAGTTTCTTCTTTTTGTCTTTTCTTATTTCAAAAAAAGGGAGGAAAATATGCTCAAACAATGAGACCACCAAGGTTTCTCTAAAATGTCTATGTTAAGTCATATTTGATGGACAAAAATTATATAGGGCTGACACCAAGAGAAATAAATATAGAGTGGGCTTTCTATTTTGCCGTAGTTTCTCTAGCGCCTATTTTAAAGCAGAAGCCTAAAAATCAAAATGGTTTCTACCAATGGAGTCATCAATCTGATAATTTTTAAAAAAAGTATGGCATCCTCTTTTGTTCTCATTTTTGGAATATATTTTTTATCAATATATATTATATAACCCTATGATATATATAAAAAAATAAATTATCTAGCAAGTCAATACATATATCTAGGTACATCGATACACAGTCCGACAGAATATAGAGTTTATTGATATACAATACATGGCTAAGTGATACACACTTATCAAAGTAGTCATCTAGCAACTCAATATACATCTTTAAATAAATTAATATATAATTTTCAGAGCATCGTATTCACTAGTACACAGTACATATTTGGATGACACATACTCATGAACCTTTTGCTGCATACTACAATTTTTTTTTGATACACATCCAATAGTAATCTAATACATATTTTTAGGTAAAAAATATATTCTGTAAACTGTGTATCAATTTATCTGGAGATACATGTCAAAGAAGCTTGCGGTATATATCGAAAAGTCGATAGGTGTACATCACTAAACCATATAGTGTGTACTGATGAATATGATATTCTCATAATTATGCATTAATTTATTTAGAGGTATGTATTAGATTGCTAGATGACAAATTTGATAAATATGTATTACCAGACTTAGATTGTGTATTGATGAACATATGGTTTACAAATTCTAAATTAATCTAGATATATGTACTGAAATGCTAGATGACTAATTTGTTTGGTATGTATTATCTGGTAATGTAGTATGTACCGATAAAAATATGGTTAGAACATAAGAAAAAAGAGAATGTCACAGGTGATTTCTTTTATTTTTTTATTTTAATCATAGGACTGATGACTGCATTAGTAGAAGAAGACCTTAACTTTTGGACTTCTACTTTAAGACAAATACCAAAGAAATAGTGATAGAAAGTTTATCTTATATTTCCATCTCTAGCCCTTGTCTGGATTTATTTTTCATATTTGGTTAGCCATAAGTAGGCACTCGAACTCATTTATGCAAGAAGTGACTACATGCATCTTTTTGTTCTAAAGTAGCCTGAAGTGTGACCCAAACCACCATGAGAAGAACTAGGTTCAAAGATGCTAGAAGCATCTTCTGCTAATAGAGGGCAAGTGTTACTTCAACATAATGAGTTACTAGCCAGGCACTCAAAGGCAACCAAATATGAGTTCGGATCCTAT
The DNA here is from genome assembly GCF_000442705.2 of Elaeis guineensis. Taxonomy (NCBI): domain Eukaryota; kingdom Viridiplantae; phylum Streptophyta; class Magnoliopsida; order Arecales; family Arecaceae; genus Elaeis; species Elaeis guineensis. The sequence goes on along the minus strand of NC_026003.2, from coordinate 95,311,248 downwards.
ATAGTATAATTTTTGCACTATAAAGGTGGTACCATCATATCATCCATCTCAAAGATGAGAAGCTCTTGTTCATTCTTGCAATATGACAAAAGTACTGGTAGTGCAGTACATAGTGCATTGTGATGATGAGGAAGAGATGCTCATCTTTGAGATGGATGATGTGGTGGCTATCTACGATGGTACCATACATTGGGTGCAAAAGTCCCACCACCGAGATCCTGTGTCATCAAACATATCCAATAGAAAGTCTGTCCCAAAAATTCTCCACACCAGCCCATAATATAGAGATATCTTTCAATTGTGGCCTTTAAGTTAATCCACGCCAGTGACACAAGCATTGGGCTATTCATAAGAATAGATTGAATGATAAGAAATTGCTATCTTGGGTGTGACCAATATTTCACTCTGAGGAAATGGAAATCATACCAAACTGATCAAGTTTAACTCGAGATCAAGTTCAACATTAATGACTACCTAGGATGGAAGTACGAGCCTTCTATTATTTTCACTTTCTTCCCTAAAATCCATCATGCTTTATTATCACTTTGAAGGAAGCTATAATCTCTAGCTATTGAATTATTAATTTCTAGAATTTATGCCAAGTCTAGGAATGTTGAAATGAGAATGAAATGAACAGATAACTTTTAGATCAACCTAAATCAAGCCTTTTTCTTTTCTCTAGGGGAAACGCCTTTCTTTAGAGCTTGATCTACTTACCTGTATTTTCTTCTTGTCATCACTAATACTTAGCAAATATCAAGTAATAGTAGTGACTAATGTGGGAAAAAAAGAGTGGGCAAGTATCAAGCACCGGCATGTGCCCATTTAAGGAGATAGCAATTCCAAGTTGAAAAAATAAAACAAGATTTTAAATCCTTGTCATGGTCATAAGCTGGTCAAAACTTGCTCCATTTAAAAGATCTTAATGGGTTGGGTCATGGATGATAGTGGTTTTGAGGGTCCCCATTGGGCTCAAATGAGACCACAGATCTAAGGGCAAGTTCAAGAAACAAGCCTGGCGCAACCCCATCCTAGCCTTGGACATACTAGAAGTAAATGAGTCATTGAAGCCATGGGGCCAAAATCCAGGGGAGACAAATTTCAAAGACCCAATTTTTCTCTGACTGAAGTTGCATTGCAATGATTAGGACTCCCAGAGATCTTATCTTTCATGACAAAAGGCCCCACTTGAGATTGCTTTTGAAGAAGCCGAAAGCATTTTCCAGAGTCTACAAAGCACTTTTTGATGATATATGGATGTTTGTTAAAAAATCTGCAATAGCTTTCTGGTCCTCCAAGAAACTGAAAAAGTTCTAATTTGCAAAAGCTCCAATTTGATGCCTCTCCCCAAAAATATTTTTTGAAGCCCATTTGGAAGCTGTTTGTATTACCAAAATATCCTTGAACTTTGTAGTTATATATTATCTTGTTTATTATAATATTTAGATTATAAAAATATGAATTATAGATCACAGTATTTTATATTATATTATACTAATATAAAAAACAATATTATGGTACAATAATACTAAAATAATAGTATCACATTCATATATTATAATAATATTGTACTATATAATGACATATTATCTGCATTATAGTAATTGTAATATTTTATATCAAAATATTGTATGACAATTATAAGTAATAATGGATACATTACATTATATTATATTATATTATGATACTATACTACACAATATTATATTACACTATATTATAATATATATTACATTATAGTATAGTATATTAATATGATGACAATACCATATTATTATCATTATTTGTCAAGTAATCATACTTCAATAGCATAATATTATTGCATTCCAATAATATTATATATTATATTACAATATTGTACTATTCTAATGTTATATTATTCAAAATAGATAATTTATATATTGAGAATTCTTTATGCTAATAAATCTTAATAGTATGAAGAGCCAAAAATTGAAAAAAAAAATATCATTATTTTCTTATATGAAAAAGCTAAAAGTAATATAGCATTTTAAAAATATAATTACTAAACAATAAATCATATTTTGCTTAAAGTTCTACTAGTAAAAGTTCTACTTTCAAAAGCTTTATCGATGAAAGCTCTACTACCAACAGGAGTCTCAAACAAGACCAAAGCCATATTGACGGCCAATAAAGCATTGCATCATTTCAGTTGAGGAAAAGAAATAGAAAGACATCTCCCAATCATTCCCCCAAATTTGCTTTAGTATAAAAGAAACCTAGGTTACCCTTCCCCCTTCTCCTTAAAAAGCTTAAAAGGAGCTTTCTATTGAAAAAACAAAGAGAAGTATCTTCATCCTCGATAGATATGCATCTATGTCAACGACAACTCTCAGTATACTTGAAAGAAAAAGTAGCATTTGCTGTTTTATGAGAAAAGTGGATCTAGTAGTGTAGTTGTGATTGAATAGCATATTACTCATGTGACTTCTTTTCAAGATGCTCTTTTTAGCAGTTTTGTTCCATTTTTCTTGTCCTGGCTTGTCTAGTTAGAGCATTCAGATAACTCTTATCAATCAGTGAAGCACATCCAGCCTAACCTATTTTGATTCTATGTGTTCATATCCATAAAATTAGTGAGACCACTACATATGTATGACTTCTTTGTGGCGGTCACACATTTATCCTTTGTTTGAGGTGAATGGTTCGGTCTTGTATTATTTCAGGCAATCCAAGAACAATCTTAAAACTTGTTTTAGAGTAGCTTAAACTTCTTATTTTAGCAGAACCTATTGAGATTCATTGCTAAGTCCCAATCCAATTAGGATTTTATTTTTAGTTGATCATTGATTTTAATAATGACTTTAGGATTATATTTCTAGTATTACTTTATTTAATTATTTCCTTCTAAAGATTATTATAATTTATGCTCTAGTGAGTCTTTAGTTTGTGAGTTCAATTCGAGGTCAAACTCTTCCCTAAATGGTGCTCTATTTAAAGGAATATGTGGTATTTTCTTGGTACATGAAAAACTGGATAGAAAAATGTATGGAAGATAGTGAAAAAAGTGTATGGGATGAAAGAAAGAAGAGAGATTATTTGTGCATATAGAGATTTCTTCGTAAGGCACCTTTGTGACATTTTAGTCTTTATTTTTCTTTGAATAAATTATTTTTCTCTCCTAATTCTTATTCTTTTATAATTTTTTCTCATGATTATCTATAAATATTTTTTGTTTGGTATTTGTTTTGGATCTTGGACCGATATAGTCGATCTACTATATGTAGCATGCCATTCTATATGGTATCAAAGCTAAGGATTTGAGATTCGTAATCTATTTGTTTGTGGCTCTGTATGATATTAGAACTAAAATCTTGATTTGTGGCTCTATATAATATTAGAGCTATAAGCTTGGAGAGTGATTAAGTAGTTTGTGGCTTTAATCAAATTTATTTGATGCATAGTTTTTTTTGGAGCATTAACTTGATTGTTAGTGATTCCTATGTTCGTAGCTTGACATGGTTAAAGAGCTTCTAGTAATTTACTGTACGGTGGTGCAAGCATTTGGACTCTTGTTTGGTGAGTCAAGAAATGAATCATCATGGATGATGTTATCACTATCTCTATCAATGGATTTAATTATGAGATGTCTGATCTTATCAATATCAGCAAGACTATTTTTACTACTATCACTTATCTTTATAAGTTAAACAATATTTGTTATATATATCAGAAGGATCTTGTGAGATTTTATTTGAAAGGCCAAGATTTATCGGATATTTTAGATGAATCAAAGATGATGCCAACAGATTAGATTGTAAGAAGAACATGAAATCTGAAATCTAAAAAGATAATATGGATTCTTTAAATTTCAATTGATAAAGAAAATTATCTTCATATTCAAGATGCAAAGGAGCCAAAGAAAGTATGCGATATTTTTGCAGATGTCTGCTTAAATTCAAACAAGCCAAGACATCCCAAATAAAAATTATCTGAAGAGTGGATTTTGGTTCTAGACTTTTCCAAAAATTTCAAAGAAGAATAAAATTAGTTTAAATATCAAGATGTGAAATAGAAGAAGCTTGATCAATTGGAAATTAGATCGACTTCTGAAGACTCAGAGCATGATAAAATTGATTAGCTTGAAGATCGATCAAGTCTAAAAGAGAATCTTGAGTAGAAGAAGCTTAATTCGATGGCTATAGTCTCCAATTCAGAAGAAATTACGATAGAAGTGTCATGCTCCCGATCCAAAATCACGAGCAGGAGGTCGCGACAACCACTGCATACTTATGAAGAACTCTCTCCATAAGCATGTAAGGCATCTCATCATGATATCAATGCATCACAGTGAAATAAATTCAAATAATTATTATTCAACTTTAATTCAAGTAATTAAATCAAATATTTTATATCCAATAAAGTTTCACTAAAAATAAAATAATAGATCTAAGTTCAATGAAGTTGACAATACTAAATCTCGCCTCTAAAGCTCTGTCCTAATATTAATTCCCACGCTCGCAATTAATTATCTAAATCTGAAAAATAGAAAGAAAGATAATGAGCTAGATAGTCCAGTAAGTAACAAATATCTTAACTAGATATTTCAGATATTATATAATTTTCAAGAATAATACTGTAAATAAACATAAAAATATATTTCATGCTGATTTAATGTAAATCCAATCTTTTCAAATATTTACATATAATAAAATCATAAATCGATTTGATTCAAAACACTCGTAACTCAACAGCCTCACTATGAACAACGTTTAACCCCTATTGATAGAGTCCATTGAACACCAGCATACAACCTCCACTGACAGGATCCACTGAACACCAGCACACAACTTTCACTGACAGGATTCACTAAATACCAGCGCACAACCCTCACTGACAGATTCACTGAGTACCAACATATAATTCTCATTGACAGGGCCCACTGAAACATAGTTAAGCTGAGAGCATAAATCCGATCTGTATCAAAATACTTTTGTATCATAACATATCATAATTTCTATTGAACATATGCATAATCAATAAACTATAATATTTCAGAATCACTTTTCATTCAAAACACAGTTTTATAAATTATGCATAATTTTAAAGAATAATTATTTACTTTCAAAATAAATATGAAATATCTAGAGAAGATGATTCATTACTTACCTTTCACAGACCACTGAATGAACAGATCGACTAACTTCTAGAAGATTCTTCAATGTCTATTATCCAAAAATTATATTTTTATATTAATTTAATTTAAAATTAAATCTAAATAAATCTCAAATCAAAACCTCACTTAAGATCGGATCCTTCACTAAGCTCGATCAAAATCATCAAAAGGAAGTCTTTTACTATGCTAATCTTAGAAAAATAACTTAGAGAAAGAAATCCATCAAGAGAGAGAAATAGTCTAGAGAGAAAATTCTAGAGAGAAAAAGTAGAGAGAGAAAACCCAATTCTAGAGAGAGAAATAATGGTTCAGGCTGAAGGAAGAGAGAAGAGAGAAAAACTTTCTCTTATTTTTTTCTTTTCTTTTTTTTTTTTCTTTTCTTTTTCTTTTTCTTTTTTTTTTCTTTTCTTTTTTTTCTTTTTCTTTTTCTTTTCTTCCTTCTTCTTCCCATGGCTTTCCCATAGGTGAAACAGGGGACCATGAGGTCCCCTCATAAGGTTAGCCGACCGGCGGCCAACCGACACGGGAATGGTCGGCGGTCGGAGGAGAGCGCACCACCATCAAAAAGAACCCGAAATCGTGGCTGGCAGCGATCACCGGCATCCCAAAAATTAGAAAAAAAAATCAAACCTTTATTTTGACAAAATCCGACGACCTCGGTCACCGACGAGCATGCACGTTGGCACGAAAAGGAAGGGAGAGAGGAGAGGAAGACAACCATATGCTTACCTCGAGCTCCGGCGACCTCTCCGATGAGGAATTGCAGTGAGCACGGTGATGATTTTTGTGAGTGATTTCTGACGATCTTCATCGTTTCGCTACAGGATTCTTTGGTGGGAAGAAGGGAGAAGGATCTCCCCCTTAAATAGAGCTAGAGGAGAGGAGTTTGACTCCTCTCGATGAGATTTCCGACTCCAATTAGGAGCCGGTCGGAGAAGAAGACTCCCTGCGAAGTCTTCTTCATTTTTTTTTTTTATGGGCTGGGTTTAAGGCCTACATGGGTCGGGTACTACATTCTTTCCTCCTAAAAATAAATTCATCCTCAAAATTTTCTTTTTTTTTTGCCTAAGTCCTCAAAAATTCATATTACTTTTACATTAAATCATGTCATCCTCTAATTTAAAATATCTTTCATCATAATATCTATCAAATCAAATTATTGTTTTGATCAGTTTGAGAACAATTCAGACCACTATACTTTCGTTGCGTACTCTGATTCAGTCCACTAATACACGTATGTCAATTTAAGTTTCTAAATTATATCATGATCAGTAAAGTCATTGTCTCAATATTCCTAGTGTCTACCCACCTATACTCAAGTCTAATTCTATATGTCATATAATTTATCCACTTATGTCTGATACTATATTAATTATCATGCCTCGACCCAAAATCACGAGCAAGAGGTCGCGGCAACCGCCGCATACTTATGAACAACTCTCTCCATAAGCATGCAAGGTATCTCATCGCGATATCAATGCATCACAGCAGAATAAATTTAAATAATTATTATTCAATTTAATTCAAATAATTAAATCAAATATTTTACATCCAATAAAGTTTCACTAAAAATAAAAAAATAGATCTAAGTTCAATAAAGTTGACAATGCTAAATCTTGCCTCTAAAATTTCTATCCCAATATTAATTTCCACGCTCGTAATTAATTATCTGAATTTAAAAAATAGAAAAAAGATAATGAGCTAGACAGCCCAGTAAGTAACAAATATCTCAACTAGATATTTCAGATATTATATAATTTTAAGAATAATACTGCAAATAAACATAAAAATATATTTCATGCTGATTTAATATAAATTCAATCTTTTCAAATATTCACATATAATATAATCATAAATTCGATTCGATTCAAAATACTCGTAACTCAACAGCCTCGACTATGACCAACGTTTAACCTCCATTGATGGGGTCCACTAAACACCAGCGCACAACCCCTACTGGCAGGATCCACTAAATACCAACGTACAATCCCCACTGGCAGGGTCCATTGAGTACCAACATATAATCCTCATTGACGGGATCCACTAAATATAGCTAGATTGAGAGCATAAATTCGATCTGTATCAAAATACTTTTGTATCATAATATATCATAATTTCTATTGAACATATGCATAATCAATAAACTATAATATTTCAGAATCACTTTTCGTTCAAAATACAGTTTCATAAATTATGCATAATTTCAAAGAATAATTATTTACTTTCAGAATAAAAATAAAATATCTCGAGAAGATGATTCATTACTTACCTTTCACAAATCACTGAATAAACAGATCGACTAACTTCTAGAAGATTCTTCAGTGTCTATTATCCAAAAATTATATTTTTATATTAATTTTAATTTAAAATTAAATTTAAATAAATTCTAAATCGAAACTCCACTTAAGATCGAATCCTTCACTAAGCTTAATCAAAATCATCAAAAGAAAGTCTTTCACTATGCTAATTTTAGAAAAATAACTTAGAGAGAAAATCCATCAAGAGAGAGAAATAGTCTAGAGAGAAAAAATTTTAGAGAGAGAAAGTAGAAAGAAAAATCCAATTCTAGAGAGAGAAAGCAATGGTTCAAGCTGAAGGGAGAGAGAAGAGAGAAAAACTTTCTCTCATTTTTTTTCTTTTTTTTTTCTTTTTTTTCTTTTTCTTTTCTTCCTTCTTCCCATGGCTTTCCTATGGGTGAAACAGGTGAAATAGGGGACCGTGAGGTCCCCTCATAAGGTTGGCCGACTGATGGCCAGCCGACATGGGAATGACCGGCGATCGGAGGAGAGCGCACCACCATCAAAAGAAATCGAAACCATGGCTGGCAGCGACCACCGACGTCCCAAAAACTAGAAAAAAAAAATCAAACCTTTATTTTGATAAAATTCGACGACCCCGATCACCGACGAGCATGCATGTTGGCATGGGAAGGAAGGGAAGAGGAGAGGAAGAAAACATATGCTTACCTTGAGCTCCGACGACCTCTCTGGTGAGGAATTACGGCGAGCACAGTGACGATTTTCGCGAGCGATTTTTGGTGATCTTCGCCATTTCGCTCCAGGATTCTTTGGTGGGAAGAAGGGAGAAGGGTCTCTCCCATAAATAGAGTCGGAAGAGAGGAGTTTGACTCCTCTTCGATGAGGTTTTCGACTCCGATTAGGAGCCGATCGGGAGAAGACCCAAAAGATCGGGAGAAGAAGACTCCCTGCGGGAGTCTTCTTCATTATTTTTTTCTTTGTGGGCTGGGTTTAAGGCCTACATGGGCGGGGTACTACAAGAAGAATCCCTTAATTTTGAAATTGCTTAAGAAGACTTAAAGGATGCCACAGTTCATCTAGTTATGGAAATATATATTGAGGAATTAGATCTTGCGGAAGAGTCCTATGTTGAAGCTATCCAAGATTTGAATATTTTTTATGAAGATTTAGTTAGCTATGAAGATAAAAAGCTGATTAATTTTAAAGTAGCTTCAGAGATCAAGAAACAAGAAAATATATTTGGTGGAGATGAATCTTATTGTGCCTTGGTACCAGTTAATTTTAAAGCTACTCTAAAGTTTGAGCTGTTAGAAGACTCTATACATAAGTTAATTCTATGTTCAAGAAAAAAGCCAACTATATGTAGATACTTGAAGCAAAGTAAATAGGAGCATATGGATATGATTAAATTTTTATTTTTGATTTTATTTGTGTGCAAGTAATGGCTGGTATTTATAGTTATTGCAACCAATAATTTGATATTCATTGAGATAAATTAGATGCTCGAAGAAATTTCGACACCGTAACCGTCGAGTCAATGCCAAAAAAAAGTGTTGCGGATATCATTATCTTCGATACATGTATCGAAGAAGATGAGCCAGTGCAAGAATTATTATTTAAGTTAATAAAAGAATTCTATTATCTAATTGCTAGTTCGACAAATTGTTACATATTGCTCTTACTATATATGGCAATAATGGCGATTGCTACGATGACACTTCATGACATCAATAACTTCAGCATTATCATTATGGATTTTATAATGAGGGAAAGTATTGAGATTCATTGCCAAGTCCCAATCCAATTAGGATTCTATTTTTAGTTGGCCATTACTTTTAATAATGACTTTAGGATTCTATTTCTAAGATTAATTTATTTAATTATTTCTTTTTAAAGATTGTTAAAATTTATATCCTAGTGGGTCTTTGGCTTGTGAGTTAAGTAGGAGTCAAACTCCAACCTATAATGTGCTCTAGTTAAAGGGACCTGTGGTATTTCTTGGTACATGAAAAACTGGATAGAAAATCGTATGGAAAATGGTGAAAAAAATATGTGGGAAGAAAATGAGAGGAGAAATTATTTGTACGTATAGAGATTTCTTCATGAGACATCTTTGTGAGATTTTGATTTTTATTCTTTCAATAAATTATTTTTCTATTTCAATTTTTATTTTTTCATAAATTTTTTTCTCGTGATTCTTTGTAAATTTTTTTTGCTTGAGATTTATTTTGGATCTTAAGCCAATACGATCGATCTACTATATATAGCATGCTGTTCTATCAAACAAACATACAAATACCTAGTTGAATTAACTTTCTTCTTAAAATATGCGCTTGTTGGCTCCATTAATGAGAAAATATTTAAGTAGGTTTTTTTGACTTGTGCAACTGTCACCAAACTCACTTCAAGATACATAGAAACTTTAGATGCATCTCAAGGTTGCTTAGCATGCATCCAAAAATCATTTTGATCGGTTTACGTAATGCTAAGGCAAATTTGAGCATTTTTCATCATGAGAGAGGCCTATTTTCTCATTAATCGATCATAAGAGTTGGAGCCTACTATATTTTTTTGATGACAACAAAAACATATCATTGAGTTGGTCTCATGTAGACAAAATCTTCTTTAATATAGAACCTAAAAGGAAAGGAAAAGACAATCAACTATTTTAAAGGTATTAATCTTGAAAAAAAAAATGTTCTAAGATCCTTACACACTAGAACAAGCAGCTAATATTAGCAGTTTTTTAAAACAGGCGCCGCAAAAACCACAATCTTCACTAGGTCTGGAGGAAGTGCATTCCTCCTCCGTCCATCAGAGAACATTTTGAAATTAAGGAAGCACCATACATACAAATTTTCTCTTGCATGGACCACCTGCATTTATGCTTGGTCTTTCATATCCACAACGCTTTTGTTATTATTCTAAAAGAATCTTACACATACCATCTCCAGCTTTTGAGATGATTTTACTATATATGTTTGTCAATGGTAGAATATTCGATCGAATGGAAAAACTATATGCTCAAATCTCTTACCCATGAATTCGGTTTCTAGGTTATAGTTTCCTGTACTTCGATCCAAAACATGTAGTATATAAAATACATAATACAAACTGCATTATAAACCATAAGGGAAGCCCTTCTTAATTCAAACAAATGAAATTTAAGCATGTAGCATATGAAATGGCCACCAACCCTCAAATATATCCTAATTAAATTAACTCTTCCTTTCAAGTAAAAATTTATTTCATAGACAAGCACAAGTAGAGCAAGCACGATAAATGTGTGAATGGATGATGTCGAGTGCGCGGGGAAAATTTGATGGTTGATCGTGTGCATATTCGGTATGAGACAAACCAGAAGATAGCATTATCCCAGAGTACGAGGTTTTATAAAAAAATAAAATGAGGTTATAACAGGGATCAAAAAGTAATATTATACTTTTTAAAATCCATTTTCTTGTACGAGAACGTTGACATGGTGATAACTTAGCCCAAGCTTGATCCTCTCCAAGGCCTGCTAGTATGGGCTGGCCACGTAAATTGATTGATTAAGCATTGATGAGTCAGATTCCATATTTTAGGTCAGGTTCTAGAAGCAAAACACAAGAAGGATCCCTGAACACATCATTATAGCATGAACACATCCAAAGAAATCAAAAAATACAGTATCCCTGAGGCTTTCAGAGCAACTAAGATATCGGTCTATATCACCTCGATGGAGTGCTCAGCGACGAAGAAAACTATCCAATCAATAGTCCCATTCACCTCACAATAAACATGCCGAGCAAAAAAAGAAGCATTTTCCCTGCCATGCACCAAATGTTCTGGAAGAGGATGAGCATCTGATGCTACATCTGGGTCCATCTAATCATTATAGCGGAATTGCCCTCCATCAGGATAGAGTAGGGCATGCATTGGGCATAAGTGAGATCTCTCAAAGCAGTCCTCATCCATCCCTATGATGACGATGTCAAAAATTACTGATCCCCAGCTGCTACAAACCTCAAGTCTGGACCTCTCATCATGAAATCAACAATGCCCGTATCAATCACATTGTCTTGAGGAAGCTTGGAAGTGGACGCTCCCAGATGAAGAATACCGTCTGGATGCTGACACACCATTTGACAAAGGCTAATTAAGCTGGAAGCCAGAACCCCCGATTGAGACAAACACTCGAACTTGTATCATAGTTAGTAAACATAGGCTTACCACCGAATTATTCTTCCCAGTTATCACCTTCAGTTTCTGCGCCAAAAGTCTCGTCCACCACTCCTTTGGTCCTCTCCCTCATGCACGTGCCCTGTCGTGGCCTGTCAGAATGAGGCATAGAGCAATCAAAGCCGGAGGCCCCATCCGGAGTTCCGTGGAGTACCAAAACTACAAACCCGAAGATGATCAAAACCATTAAGAAAAATAAAATAATAATAATAATTAAAAAAAAAAAAAAAAAAAAAAAACCCGCTAATCACACGAGGATCCACGCCCCGATGACTGGGCCCCTTTTCTATTAACAACTGTTTGCAATGGAATCTCCACCTTGGATCATGTTGTGGAGGACTCGCACCATTCTCACAAGGATTGTGGGGGAGTTAAAAGAAGCTCTCAAGTATTCCTCTGCGCAAGATATCGAATCCATAAAGAGCAACCACAAGCAGAAGTTACAAAAGACCACCACATCTCTCTCTCTCTTATTGTGTCTTCCCACTCTCCTCCTCCTTAGTTTAAGTGGCAAACTTTAGGGAGTGAAGAGAGGAGAAAGAGAGAGGTGCATGCAATGGCCAAGAGAGAGAAGAGCTCGTCGTGCTGCTCGTTTAGCCAGAGGTGCCGGCTTTTGGCGAGGGAGCAGAGGTCCAGATTCTACATACTTCGCCGATGTATTGTGATGCTCATGTGCTGGAGAGATCATAACGACCCATGATCATTCTATAATGAGAGTAGATAGATGTATAGTAGTACGCTGCTTGATCTCATGAAAATGCTGTCATTGGAAAATGTAGATCATCTCAAGATACAGCTTAACATGTATCTTAAGAGGCATTATGATGGACTCATGCTATTCATGGATTTGGATATGTGTTTTGCTTTCTTTTAAGTGATATAGTTACACTGATACATGTGGTGATCAACTCATCCTTCAAGAAGGGATTAATCTCATTGAGAAAATTATCCAAAGTATTTGTTAGTTTTTTTCCTCTTTCACTATATCTAAATATGAGAAAAATGTAGGATTCCTCTTTTTTCCCTTAGGTATTTTTTTCCCTTCATCAACTAGTTATCAAGATCTGGTTCTTTGTGGGTCATATAGATATTCTGGTATTTGTCTCTTGATTTAGCCACTAGATGTTTCTTGTGTTTGTATGCCCTTTGGTCTTGACTTCCTTATGAACTGCTTTTTCTTTCTTCTCTAAACATTGATTAATTGGTACCTCAGAAAAATACTCTTATTTATTTACTTCTTATATTTTTTGGATGAAAAATTATGTCATTTCGTGGAGATCATATGTATTTTCTTCCCAGATAATATTCTTTGGGTTTTGAAAGCCGTAGTCACATGAAATAGGTACTTAATCATATTGAGCACGATGTAACATTCAAACTGACTAATATTTCTCCAGACTGTAAACTATGGGCATCATACTATCCTCTCATTTAAGTAAACAACTACAGTTATTTAAGCTTTCTTCAAGTGGATAAGTGAAAAATTATCCCCAACTTTTTGTATGATTTCTAAGCAAAATATTGATAAGATGATCATTTTGGAAGAAATGGCAGTGGTTCCTCTCTCTCTCTCTCTCTCTCTCTCTCTCTCTCTATATATATATATATATATATATATATATATATATATATATATAGATCCAACCATCCATCCATCTATCGATCTATCTATGTATCCTAAACATTCAAACTGATGAAGGTTAACTTCCCCTAGCTTTATCAAAAATTTAGCAGGTTGAAGCATAAGCACATCACTTGTGACCACAGTGCACATTGAGACATGCCATCATTTCTCATAGCATTGTATCAATGTTTGCCCTCCAAAAATTAATTTAGAAAGAGCTACAAGCTTGAGTAATTAATTTAAATTTGCAAATTCATAAGATTTAATATAATTAGAACTCTAAATTTGTGGTAATGCATCATATAACACTGAACATAGGCTGAGTTACTAGTTAAGCTAGAAAGCAAATTTTAATAGGCTTAAGCTCATAGATGACATATGGGGCTCTTTCTCCTCTAGTAAGCTTTAAAAGATAGATGTTAGGACCTCTATATATATATATATATATATATATATATATATATATATATATATATATATATATATATATATATATATATATATATATATATATATATATGTTTAGTCCCACATCAGCTATACACTGGATAAATACTTATTACAAAACCAAAGAACTCAAATAAAACCTTCTATCTAGTCTTTTTAGATAAAATCCAAGGTTATTAGAAATAGTATTAGAGGGAACATAGTTCATGACCTATATAGACTCGCGAACAATGTAGCATATAGGTCCATTGGACTGATCATAAACTGATCATATTATTTACGATTGGATTTATAGTACTTGTAATTGGATTAGTATGAATTTAGATCTTTAGCTTAGCGAAGATGACAAGACTTAAATAAGAGAGTGTGTAAGGACCCATATGGGTATGTGTTTAGTTCTACGTCAGTATGCATTGCATACATCTTGGGTATTTATAAAAGGTCGAGGAACTTAAATAATACTATTTAACTAATCTTTTGAGTGAAATCTTGGATTGTTAGAATAGATCTCCTGTTAAAGTTGCTATTGTATCAAAACTGTGAAAAGCATGAATAGTTTTGTAAGATTGTTAGATGGATAGTGCCATGACCATTGATAAATGGTCCTCTACAATAGAACCTTGGTGGCATTGGACATTGATATCTCAAGAAAAGTGCCTTTGGCCCTTTGTGTGATCAAAAAGTGAAAGAGTTTGGCCATTTTGTCCAAGGTTGGAGCAAGGGATTAGAAAGCCAATAACCATAGATGGGGAGCAGTCATAGTCACAGCCAAGATTGTCATAGTTCAACTGGTGGTTGTTTCTATCATCCTTCTTTGTAGAGTGCAGCAAAGTTTTGGTGAGATTGGTATTTAAGAATTGAAAGCTTCATTACATAGCAATTCTTGATCATCTGTGGTTAAACTGATTAGCATGATTAGCCATTATTGTGGCAAAATTATATTTGTCCTAGTCAGACTTAAGCCTTCCATAAATGTCAACATAAACACCTGTCAAGTCTTTTAAATGGTGCCAGAGTATTTGCTTCTGGATTGATCCTCTGATCTTTCCTACCCCTGACTTCATATTAGTTTCTCTTCAGACATAGTACACACTTAATTGGTCAGTGCATAAGCCTAAAAAACAACAATGATATGTTGACCAAAGTTGTCTTGTTGACTGACTTCAGCACCAACTTAAGATTAAGAGGGTCGTTGTCAAGTTGAAAATGAATTATTAAGTGACTATGAATGGATCCTACTTTAATTCGTAATGGGCACCATCGATATATGGATGATGCTTGTAGGGTGAGGTTATGATTGCCGCAATTGCATTATTCTAGTCTCAAATAAGAGAAAAGTTCACTTGAGAGAAGACCATACCTAGGGAGGTCCATAATCAAGTGGAGTTCTTTTTTTTTTTTTTTTTTTCAATGTGATATTGTACTTCTACACTTCTAATCGGATGAGCATTCCTACAAACTAACTTGATTTTTTTTCTCTTGCAGGCTCTTCTTTTTTTTTCTTTTTTTTTTTGCCTTTTTGTTTTGAAATAAAGGGTGCCGGTACTTGGGAATACAATGCCCAAAACTCAAACCCAGAATATCTGGCTCTAGGAGAAGGGGTATGACCAGATGGGGTAAAACCTAGTTCACAAGAGCTCGCAGCTTAGAAAGACTACTATTTCTAAATTTTTGGAATTTTTTATCTTTTGCAGCTCAATCCTAAAATAGCTTTCATGCCCGATCATGTGCCGTTTGTGGCTGCAAGTTATTCTCAGAAAAATAAATAAATAAATAGAAGGAAAAGAAAGGAAAAAATATATGTGGTTGCAACTTTTCTAATATACAACCTCTTAAATTATACAAGAAAGGGGAAAAAAAATGTGTCATATATAAAGTGACCATTATCCAAAAGTTCTACATAGTCCATAAATTGGGTTTTGATTAGTCAATATCTTTTATTGCCATTTTGACTTTAAAGTTTTTTTATAAACATATGGCTCACTCCTTGCTGGTCTTGTTGTTTTTCATGTTTCTCTTTACCAAAAATATTAGAATTATCTAAATGGGATACCTTTGAAGCACGCATACGTTTCTTCAACCATGCATGCACATCCATTCACTCAACCCTAATAAATGTCATTTTACATCCACAAACAAATAAGCCAAATTTCATAAATGATGACCAAGAAATCCTCTAATAATCAAAAATATTATAAGGTCATTTCTAAAATTTTGATATGATGTCAAAGTGCTCTTCAATCCAAGTCACCAAACCCATTATCACAAAGTAATTTGTCTTTGTCAGACTATGTTGGCAGATTTGCGCTTTGAATGAATCTGCAGGCAATTAGGAGGTCATACGACTATTTATATAGTCGTACAAAAGTGAATTACTTTTACCTTTACTTTGGGACCTCCACTCCTCTTCCTAGGGTCTCTAGCAAGCTCAAAGTTTGAATGTGCTTCACCTTTTCCTTTTGTAATTGACTCTCAACTACTTGTTTAATGATCATCAGAAGAATATTTGACCCAGGCCAAGAACTTTATGAGCTACCAACCACCACTACATGACTAACTCTCAACCATCCCATTTTTGTTTGAGTGCCTACTTATCCCATCCTTGTAATGAAAAAGATGGGACCCCTAATTATTGGTGCTTAAGTAGCTGCAACTTCAAATCTCAACATTAGTGCTTCAAATCAAATACAAAGTCTGAATCTGTAACAATAACGGAATATTTTTGATTTAATTTTATCAAGAATTGGCTCAAGTGGCAAGTTATGATGGTGCATGGATTTGCTTTTATTATTGGAAGTGGATGGCATTTCAATAAGAACCACCCGAGACTTTTTAAATTTTTTTTTTATGGGATATAATTATATACTAGTGAAGAATTAATGTACATATTTAAATGATGAGGCTGGCTCCTCTGCATTGCATGCAATGCATGTGCAATGTATTGTGCTGGCCGTTAATCTCATGATGGATGGCCAACAAACAATCCATGCTGTGTGTATGTACGATCCATGCACATGCATGCATTGTTTGATAACTGTCCATTTTGTGATGGATGAGCACTACACGCTGCAGTGCACCACAAAAGATCTGCATTCTTAAATGATAGCAGAGCATATATAATAATTGCAAAACCTCTAACACCCAAAATTCTCAATAGTACATATAGCATATCAAGCTATGGCATTCTTTATGAAAACTTCCTTCGGTATCTTAGGTACTACCACTACCAGTATGCCACAAGATCTCAGGGGATTGAAAGAAAAGGTGAAAGAAATATGCTGCAAGAAGCCATTTACTTGACCCATAATGTGGCGAAATCCAGGTCCAAAGAGGATTGCTACACTTCCCATAAATGACCCAATGAAGGTGCGACAAGTTGATGTGACCTTAACCTAAAAACTCATCATCCCAGAACATGTGTACAGTACAAGAAGCTATGTAGCTTGTGGATAATTTGGCAAAATCTATGGCCTTAAAATAAAAGTTTACCATCCTAAAACATACCCACATAAACATGCCTGCATATATTTTTTTTATAGATAGAGAAAGAGAGAGATTCAATATTTCTTCATGACAATTGTTAATAATTTGGAGAAATTTATGATTGCTATGAGGTCTCGTAACATGAAGCCACTATGAGGAGGAGCTTCTCTTTTTTTTTTTTTCCATTTTTTTTTGGTAAAGATGAGGAGGAGTTTTGGGATATGGAGGGAAGGTAGGGTTTGTCCCCGTCATTCACTGGGCTCGGGTAGCCGACAGGAGGAATCCTTGGGAGAGGGTGCGTCAAAAGCACGGGCTCACAGCTCACCAGGGCTGCCCCCCGTGCACTCCCACCCGACTCCTGTTTTCTCCCATGCACCATTTGACGTTCGTACGAAGTTATTGTCAGAGAGAGAAAAAATCGCCATGGCCGAGAAGTCGATACTAGAAGGATACCTTGAGGCCTACTCTTGTACTGAAATTAAGATCCAGAAACCTTTGGGTAAGCTCACTAGTCAGTCACCACCCATGTTCCCTCGACTCTATTTTCAGGTACTTGATAGTGACTTCTAATGAAGGGGAGATGGTTTGGGCTTGTACTCCTACAATGTTGCATGGTCTTGTCTTCACCCTCACAGAAATTTCATTAAAATAAGCATCTCACATAAAATTACAGTAATAAATACTGATATGCTTATCAAAGCAAATATGACAGATAGACCAAGATGCTCGTCAAGAAGCCACAAGCTAACTAATAAAAATGTGCCATATAGCCAACTCCAAAAAAATATGGAGTCTCTTAATTTTCACTCCCCTAACTAGCGACAATTCAATCACCATCGCAAATGATTTCCATAATCGCATGATGGATGAGCGATCTAGATAGATGAGATGCATAGGCATACCCAAACGTGATCCTCATCAAAAGATGCGATATATTACAAAAATAGCTGATGCGTATGCCTAATTTTCTAGATGACAAAAAATAGCCCTTATGTTTATAAACCACTCTCAAGGGATCCTTTAGATAAATATTCCTAAGTACTTTTATTTTCTTCACACTACCACTCTTCCACTATCCCAATACCTCTTCTATGAGAGTCAAGTTAACTTAGATATCAGAGAGTCTCTCACTGGATCCTCTTTGATAAAAAAACTTCCTTTATTTGTGGTGTTTCAAGTCAAAAGACGGCTTCAAAACCACCATCTGAGCATTCTTTTTTCTTCAAAGGCATGCAACAACTTTCAAATCAATCTCTCCAACTGGACCGTTCTAGTGACTTAGTTAGCTTGATATTAGAGTCAAGCCCAATCTTCAATAGCAACCATATTATAAGCTTTTTATTGTTGTTATAAAATTTTTCGAGAGAGAGAGAGGAAGATCCACTACATTCTAACTATTCAAACTCAAATATTTAGACACTCGGATCCAACCTTATAACCATTGAGATAAATCTCAATTTATTTTTATTAAATTTTAGTTTGCGAAGAAGCAAAAAAGCAATTATTATAAGTGCACTAAGAAATTTAAAAAAAAATAATTTCTATTTTGACACTGCTTGTCAACTTTGAAATTTATAAACGGGATCAAGTCTAAGGTGTTTATCCTTACCCTAGGTGAGAGGATACTACAGGCTGAACCGTTTCAAAAGTGGAATTTTTTTTTTTTTTTCCCAAAAGCAAAAAGTGTTCCACACGTGGGCCTTGTGTAGGGGGGACATCGTGTGTCCGATTCACAGGATCGTTTGCAAGTACGCATTCAAAATTCGTATGATGACGGTAAGATATTAAAACGATTGGTTCATCATTGTTTCCACCACTATTGAGCATTAATGATTTGACTTAATGTAGGCTTTCATATCATTAAAACAAGGTTACTAATTATCTTGGACCAATGGGAACACAGAGGGTGCACAATACGCTAAAATTTGGTGCCTCAGGAGCTTCAATGATTGAGGAAGATAGTGGAGTTAAAGTATAATATAATATTAAGAAGAAAATAATTAAAGAAAGCTATAATAATTCATCATAAAGATGGATTAGGTGGATTGCTAGAATTTGAGCTATAGGATCACTAGTTTCGTTGGATCCACCAAGTCGGTTAATTTGATTAGCAAATGAGTAAAATTAAAAATTATTTAACTCAATTATTCTACCCTTCTTCAATCTAATATTCATATGAATATTTAGATTAAATCATTTCTAAAGAAAAATAGATATGTCCAACTCAATTCTTTCAAAAATGATTCTCTCCGATAATTTAACCATCCCTTTGCCCTCCAACTTATCCTGTTATTCCGACGAGTCTGAAATTTGCATTTGCTGGAAAAAAACAAGAGGTTCAAGTTTAAATAAGAAAAAATCTTCAAATATAGGCCAGTAATTCAACTTAAAAGATTAAGCCATTAAATTTTAGGACCAATCATTTAGCTCCTACTCAACACTTGCCGCATCAACTTGGCACAATATTGTGACCACTATAACTTCATTCTTCAGGCCATATATTACCATTCTTTACGAGAGTCACCAATTCCAATGCTTATATATAGCTTCAAGAATTATCTGATCGGCCATCATCAACTCTAACAGCGCTTGTTGAAAAGGAACGGAAAGGTTGAGTCCAATCAAAAGAAGCTCTACTATAGAAGTCAAAATATCTTAATATATAAGTTGAAACTCAATTGAACTTAAATGTTTAAGCTATTAAATTTTGAATCAAATCATCTATCTATATGCCAATCCATCGACATCCTGCTAATTAGTCTGTATAAGACTAAACGTCATATGTGTTCCTCAACCATATTAATGAACTGAAATAGTTTAAGAACCAAATATGAATCTTTTTTTCTCTCTCTTCTTTATAGGCTCATGTCTCTGTCATGTAACTCAAGAGGCCAACGCAATTACTTGTGTCATGCAACGAGTTCATGAGAGGATGGTATAAAGTCCTTGATCTGTCAGAACCAGCTTTGCATGCAAAGGATCTACGACTATAATACTCGACTAAATCAAGCTATTGTGTACATTTGCAAGACCGTACGTCCTAGAAATTCATCATCCCCGTGGTATATGCATTGCACTTGACTCATATCTTCCATATCTAGAATGTAGCGAAAAAATGGATTGCAAAATGGCAAAGGTCACCAAACAGTTCAGCAACCTGGAAAGTTTACCCACAGGTTTGTAAAAAGAATTTACACATAAAAGGAGAAGAACAACTTGAGAGACTTAAAACCTATTTTTTTTATAGATAAATATTATAAAAAAATTTATTAATATTTTTACTGATCAATTTATTTATATTTTGATAATTTTTAAGATGGATAAATTATTTTTTTATGGATAGCATAATTAACATTTACCCATAAAATGAGAGAAAATATTATCCACCTAAGAAGTGGCTAAATTATTTTTCCATCAACCAGAAAAGTAACCCATTTAATTCATTCCTAATATACCCTTAACCATATAATAATATGATATATTATAATATAATATTTATATAATATATTATAATAATATAATAATATAATATATTATACTATATTATTGTATATAATAATATTATATAATATATATTAATATAAGATATTAATATAAGAATATAATATAATAATAAAATATATTATATTATAATAATGTATAACAAAAGAATAATATAATATATTAATATTTATATTATAATATAATAATATAACAATATAATATAATATAATATGTTATAATAAAATAAAATAATATATAATAATAAAATATATTATATTATATATTATATAATACTATAATAATAATAGAATATAATATATTATAATATATTATAATATACTATAATATATTATATATTAATATTTATAATATATTATTATATATTATTATAGATATAATAATATTATATATTATAATATATATTATAATAATATATAACAATAGGATAATATAATATATTAATATTTTATAATATAATATTATAAATAATAACATACCATATATATATTAATATAATGTAATATAATATAGTATATTATGTTACATTATATTTATATAATACTATAATAATAATATAATATATTTTATATATAATAGTATATATTAATATAATATAATATATTATACCTTATTACAATATATTATAATATTATATATTATACTATTATAAGATATTAATATAATATAATATATTATAATATATTAATAATATAATATATTTATATAATAAAAAATATTATAAAAAATATAGATAGATCATAGTAATTTTTTTAAAAAAAATAATAGTACAAAAGAATATGAATAATAGATTCTTAAATTATTTTTTAATATATAAAAAATATATATATATTATTTTTTTTGTTTAAATGATGTTTAAAAAATATTTATTTAAAAAAAATATAATTTTTTAGATAGTTTTTTTTATCCGCAGAAGAAGGGGCTCTCGAGGAGAACGTGGGGAGGTAAGAAGGTAGGGAGTACGGTGGTGGCTTTCTTTCAAAGCTCCCGCATCGCCCGAAGATCCGCGCAATCTCACTTTTTAAGGAAGTCAAGGGGCAAACTATAGCGTGGGACCCGCATTTTAATGGTCTCATGAATGGATGTCGCTGGAAGACCTCTACAACACGTGCGGGTCGGGCTGACAGGTCCGAATTGTGGCGTGACGTTGTCCCCTTAATCGGGTGGCATCATGTCCTCTCTCTCTCTCTCTCTCTCTCTCTCTTTCAAGGACGGGCCTTTTCAAACGTGACCTACCCCATCCTTTATGTTGTACGTAGAACCACCGCCCTTCCGGGTCCTCATTCCACGGACTGCTCCTATCCGTGCGCGTGCTCTCCCTTGTGGGAAATTATTGCTTGGACTGAGTGAGATTTTTTAATTCGTAACCGAGATTCGAATCAAAATCAAAAATAAAAATAAAATTAAAATATATTATAATAAAAATAAAAATAATTATATTTTTTTAAATTTTTAATTTATTATTTTAATTAAAATAATAATTAAAATTTTAAAAAAAAATTGAATTAAATTTTAGAGATCGAAATTGGAATGAGATCCTTCTAACTAAATGATTGAAATGAAAGCTTTTTATTTTCATTTTTATTTCAGATACAAACTCTTTCTAACCAAATACTCCCTGAATGTATTGTGCATACTGCCAATAACGACCATTAATTTATATCAATCCATTGTCAAGCATATATCTCAGATGTATAATTATAAGAACCAGCAATTGTGACTTGCTACATACATAATCATATTAGTATACGTAGAGTAGACAATAACGAAGAAAATAAAGATTAAAATTACGAGCATATTGGATGCTTGCAAACTTTGGTGTTTGTAAAGGTTTTAGAGGAACATGAAAAAGGTGGAATACACTCTTTAGATTTTAATTGATAAAGACTCATCGTTGAAATATTTTTCCTACAAAGACTGCATCTAAATATATGATGTCTAAAAAAATAATTTTTATATATGTATTCGATTGACCATAAAAAGGTGGCACATTGTAAAATAATTTATGTTTGGCTTAATATCTATTTTTTAAAAAAATATTATATAAAATACCTATCATGTCCTTAATAAAAAAATTATTACACATTCTATTTAAAAGCTTAAAGATATTTTTGAAAAAAAAATACACCAATTTTTAGTCGGTGGGAAAATCACCTCAACCGAATATAAGATTATTTTTTTATTTTTCAATTGACCATGCTTTCCCTTCTTCTCCCGTGAATATGAGTTCTAAAAGAAAAATACTTATGGTTGCTTATCCTATCACCACGTTGTTGAATAAGAAACGAGAACCATTTACCTCCTTTGTATTTCACCTTTTTTTTGACGTCCATATATATAAATGCGTGCATGTTAAAGAGATGGAATATACTTCGTATTTACTGCTTAAAAAGAATCAATAATTTTAAAATCAATAATAATTTATCTAAATTTAAAATCTAAATCATTGGTCATAATCTATATTATAAATATATGTACAAAATAGAATAGATATATTTTGGTGATCTCTCTAACTTATGCATCAAATTATGTAAAAATTAATGCCACCGATTACACTACTACAGTAAAACATAAGATAGGGTATACAAACTGAAAATTGACTGTAAGAATAACAATCCGCATATCTTAAAATATGAATAGATTAAAATTCTCTAAATTTGATTATTAAATCATAGTAAAACATAATATCATGCTATTAAAATTATCCATTTTGTTACTTATTTAATGATTAGGTTGAAGAAACCATCAAAATATATAAAATTTAGATCCTAGATATTTTTGGGTTGTATATTGTGTTCAACAATTTGAATGTTGAATTTGGATGGTCCATCATAGATTTAAATCATTCCATCTTTTGTTTAAGAAGATAATATAAAGTGTATAATCCAACACATACGCACTCAACCGAGAAGTGAATGGATGGGTAATTTGCAACAATACTCTTAACAGAAACAATGAGTCGCATGATAATACACTATGCTAATGGTTAAGATGGCTATGATGACTCAACCATCTTCTTGACCTTATTATTTGGAGGTGTTGAACCAGCTGGTTCAAAAAGTTGTATTTTTTAGACAAGCAATTCAAACAGTTCTTCAAAATTTTTGGATTTGGACCTGAGAAGCAATTGCTATCAAACTTGTCTGGTGGGTCAATCGCGGTTCTCCAAACAGTATACTAAACCTACACATAGCTCTTTACTGCCTAGACACGCAATGAGCCTTACACTCCACCTCTCTTGCGTAGGACCTATTTTCATTGCACAAAAGAGTGAAAGACTGACAACTAACCTGAACTAGGTGTAGTTTATGCTACACTTAAAGCGATGTGTGCATGTAACTAAAAGCACACCTATAGAACTCTGAAAGATTTTCCTTGGATTGCCAATGATGAGGGCAGATTTCCTTTTTAGTTTAGACCTTGGGAGACCTAGCTGCATGGTCTTCATTAGGATTTCGCAAGCCTCCAACGGTCTTGAACTGTCTCATCATAGACTAAAGCAAGTTAGACTTACCATGATGGACGTGTAAAAGATTTTAACGGCTCCATCATAATTTACATTGAACTCAAATTGGAAGAAAGGGACTGCATTTGTTGCCCAGCCAGGAAAACATGTGAAAACTATCACCATTCCCGTGTATCTTGTTATGGTGCTGTTGCTTTTTCCTTGAGAGAAAAAGAGAGCAACCCAAAGGTACAACCAGAATACCACAATATCCATCACAAATCCAGACGGTCTGCTGATTAGGCAGACTTTAGATGATTGCTGCTATTCTGGAAGCTGGAACAAGTCTGGATGTTGTTGGTTTGAATTACTTTCATTCCTGGTAATGAACAGTACATAATGGGTAATTGGATGAGCGTTTTGAAGATATCGAAACCCCATAAGTGAGATAAAATTATAATAATCAAATTCAGGTTAAAACCCCAAAAAAAAAGGTTAACAGAATAAAATGGGAGCGAAACTATTATCATCCAACTTATCCTGACTTGTTACACAATCAAACGCAGCCTAAATCAGACAGACAACAGAAGCAGAAGCAAGCTACAGAAGAAGCCTTGTACCAAAAAAGGCTACACAAGAAGCCTGCGATTCAACATCCAAACCCGGATTTCCAGTACAAAAACAAAGAAAATTTATCGCACTTCCATCCAGCCCATGAACTCGTATGGAATGGCAGATTTTTCATATTACGAGGTACCTCGAGTGCGTTACGTTTAACCACTAATGAAGTACGGAGTTATTTTGGAAATTACTTTCCCTGAAAGATAACTACGACGTGCAGAGGTAAAAAAACTAAAAAGGAATATGTATAATGGTTATGGCTCACGAGGAGAAAACATCTTTAGCTCTATTCATGGGTTTTTCAATAAGAATCATCAAAATAGAATCCAAAAGGCTATCTTAGTCTTAAAGATATTAACTTAACAAAAAAAAAAATCCACCTAAAAATATCCAGATCATCATGCGAGAACAAAGTATTACAACACATGATCGTAAACTAATTGTATAAATCATCATCATCGGCCCCAGCAGCTGTAGATGCAAAGGGATCAGATCCAGCAGCCCCAGCTCCAGTTTCTGAGCGTTCTGAGAAGCGGAACTCACTGCCAAATCCCCTTGACTGCTGCAAAGTCTGTGCAAAAGCCTGATATTTCCGAATGTCAGCATCACTCACACTCCTGCGAGCATATTTCATTGACTCTTCGAAGTGAGCAGGTTTGATCTCCGCTACTTCATCAGCTTCATCTTCCTCCATGGCTTCAGGATTTTCGCTTCTCCTCCTTTCCCTTTCAATGTCCTGCATGACAAAATCAGCAAATTAGCTTCCCATGAGTACCATCTTGCATGCTTCACGCACTGCAAAAATTACCAATTAGAAATGGATGAGTGATTTATGAAATAGAATGGTAATATCAAGAGAGACTGTGTACCCTCCAGGTTAGTCAAAGTGGTAGAGATATCCCTTCCCACAGGCCTTTAAGGCATGGGGTTGTGTACCATTGCAAAAATGAAATATTAACATTTATATTGTTGTGTACTATCCACAAAATTTATAATGCCAACCTAGTTTGAGTACATTAATTCGATTACATCAACAGTGGACTTTTACAAGCCATTTCGCTTCATAAACAATCTGAAAAATCAAGACAAAAGGTACTAAAGAAAATACAGGTGCATGACAATTAACGGACAGGCTAAGGTAATCATAGTCTTCTTATGATTTAAAAAAAATGAATACCAATGTATATAAAGCACAGCCAAGGTGAACTTATGAAATTTCTAAATGAGGACAATGATTAATATATGAGTCTGTCCGAAATGAGTATGATAGGAAGTGGAGGCTTTTGAGCTTCTGTAAGAAGCGCCTGATCAAGCTTCTCACAGTTTTCAGTTTCTACCAAGCCATGCATATATTCCCTCCACAGATGGTAGAGAACAGAGTGGCAAAACAAGAAAGAGGGGAAAAGGAGGGGGAAGGGGGGTTGTGGAGTTTGAAAATAAACACGAGAGAAACACTTGCAAGTCATGTACAGTGCTCGAGAGAGACTGACCTTCTCAATGTTCTCTCTAATGGCGTATTTGCAAGCACGTTGGCAAATTTCTGTAATATCTGCACCACTGAATCCATGAGTGTACTTAGCAAGGGCCCCCAGGTCAACATCTTTGGACACCGGTGACTTCCTCAGGCAAGCTTTGAATATTTGGTAACGAGAAGCCTCATCAGGAAGTGGAATATAAATTAACTGGTCAAGACGCCCGGCCTAAGCAATGCTGGATCTATAATGTCAGGCCTGTTAGTTGCTCCAATAATGAATACAGTTTTCTTGGCACTCATGCCATCCATCTCTGTAAGAAGCTGGTTAAGAACCCTGTCAGCAGCACCACCTGCATCACCAACACTGCTTCCCCTCTGCAATAGAAAATAAATAGAAATTATCTAAAGACAGAACAACCAGGAAAAGGAGGGGGGAAGAAGTGACCCGCAATGATGTACAAACCTGAGTTGCAATCGAATCAAGCTCATCAAAAAAGAGGACACATGGTGCAGATTGACGAGCCTTGTCAAAGATTTCACGTACATTTGCTTCACTCTCACCAAACCACATGGTAAGCAGTTCAGGACCCTTGACACTGATAAAGTTTGCTTGGCATTCATTAGCAATTGCCTTAGCCAATAGGGTCTTCCCACAACCAGGAGGTCCATAGAACAACACTCCCTTGGAGGGAGACATTCCAAACTTCTCAAACTTCTCAGGATGCTCAACTGGATATTGAACAGTCTATACATATGGAACACAAGAATCAAAAAGGCTAGTCAGCAACTCAGCTTCCAGGGAAAAAAGAGAACAGCAAATTACAACAAAAACTACCTCTTGCAACTCCCTCTTGACATTCTCAAGCCCGCCAATATCATCCCAAGAAACATTGGGGACTTCAACAACCTGTACATCAAAGTCGTCACATTAGGCTGAAAAATATATTAGGTTTTAAAAGCATTCAAACTTTCAACCAGTATGATTTTCATGCACTAAGTGCAAAGGTTGACGGATCTAGAAGCATGAGACTTACAGTTTCACGAAGTGCAGATGGATTGCTGGTTCCAAGAGCAGTCTTAAAATGCTCATTGGTAACTGCCATGGAGTTGAGTACCTCGGCATCTATAGATTCATCCTCTAAATCAATAACATCCATCTTTTCACGTATGCACTGAAGGGCAGCTTCAGTGCAAAGGGCTGCCAGATCAGCACCAACATATCCATGTGTGTCTTTAGCAATTCTTTCCAAATCAACCTGCACAGGACAAACCATTTCATACATTTAAAGATTTTCAGAAATGCATGAAGAATCAAACTCAGAAGAAAAATCATCAAAGATCAATTACATCTTCAGCTAGCTTCATGTTCTTTGTATGAATACGAAGGACCTCCAAACGTCCAACTTCATCAGGCACACCAATGTCAATTTCCCTGTCAAATCGCCCAAACCTCCTAAGAGCTGGATCAATACTATTGGGTCGATTAGTAGCACCAATAACAATCACATGCGCTCGGGATTTCAATCCGTCCATTAATGTCAATAGCTGAGAAACAATGCGCCTTTCAACTTCTCCATGAGTTTTTTCTCGCTTTGGAGCAATTGAGTCAATCTCATCGATAAAAATGATTGACGGTGCATTTTTCTCTGCTTCCTCAAAAGCCTTCCTCAGATTGCTCTCACTTTCGCCAGCAAGTTTTGACATGATCTCTGGGCCATTGATGCAGAAGAAAAAAGCACCTGTCTCATTTGCTACTGCTCTGGCTATCAGAGTCTTTCCAGAACCAGGTGGTCCATACAGCAATATACCTTTTGGTGGCTTCACACCAATGGACTTGAATAGCTGGGGGTGTCTCAGAGGAAGTTCTACCAGTTCTCTAATCTGAGCCATTTGTTTTCGCACTCCACCCACATCATCATACCCCACCTCATCGAGTCTTTCTTCATCCTCCCTTTTCACAGGCTCCCCCTCACAGAAGATCTCTGTGTCTGGAGCAACAACACAGTACTCAGGTGGGTCTGTTTCAATCACCTTAAATTCAACACTCCTCATCCCTCCTCTGACAAGGAAAAGATCCCCTTTCCTTACAGGACGATATGCCTCAAGGAAATATGCTGCAAAATATCCAGGAAATGAAAGGATTACAATTTGAAATTAGAAAGCACATAACAGCATGTTTCATATGCAAAACATATTTAATGAGTGAATCCACAATACATCCAAACTTTTGTAACTGCTTATGAAATACCAACATAGCCAATAGGATCGTTTCATGTGAACAACTAGCATTATGAAAATATTAGAACTTCTCAATAAGATGAAAAGTTGTCTACCATTAGAAACTAGAGGCATTACATATGTCATCAAGTATTTCTCTCAGCATAGAATAAAGCAATGTATTTGGGCGCATCATACAAAATCATCACTGGAATGAAAAATTATTCTAGGAAGGATTCAAGAATGCCTTAAAATTATCTTGCCAAAATGTAGATGTCAACAGCAAAGGACAAATGCAGCATAATATTAAACACCATGAACGATCTATAATATTTGAAAGGATCAGCTGAATTCTTAGAGGTTTTTTCTTTATCTTTCCCTCCAGTTTTAGCTGTTGATCCCCAAAGCCATACCTATGTTTCTCAACAACTCCAGGGAAATGAACAGTCATATATGGAACTAAACTACGAATATTGATTCCAGCTCAAATATAATTTCAAGCGAAGCCTAATCAGACCCAGGCCAAAACAAGCTTCACTCAATTATACCCCTGGCTTCACCTCAACTACTCCATGTTGGAACTGACTTGCTTGATCTGAGTCTGACTGGAGTGCTGTAGAACTTGGGCTAGTTCAAATATCACAAGCAAGCTAAAATTGGAGATAAGCTGTTGTCTCTAAATTGACATCTATACTATATAGATAATATACTCTATATACTCTATATGGTCAAAACTAAATTAATGGCCTCAAAAAAAAAAATTAGAAAGCCAAGCCCCAATTGAACTTAAAAGGGCACAATATTAGAGGCCAAACCTCTGTAAACTCAAAAAATTATAGACCGGACTTGTTTTATGTTATAAATGGTCGAAGCTATGTTATTGGGTACATAAAAACTACAGGGACCAAGCCCAACTCAAGTTTTATTTAGGCATAAATTAAGGGCCAATCTAGAATAACAGAAAAAGTATAAACATGCAAATTTTTACTGGCTAGAGCAAAAAAAAAAAAAAAAGCTAGCCTAGCCCAATGAGTGGTGCATGTTTAATTTAATTGGTACAAAATGGAAAGCTTTATGCTGCGACAGTAAAGGCAATTTCTCAGGTGGCAACAGCTTGAGGAAGTCAAAAAAAACAGCTATTACTCTCAAAGCAACTATAAAAGTTTCCACTTTGCTCCATAAGTCTACTAAGCAAATGAATCATTTAGGTAGGTACGTAGCAGATCTCCCAACAAAAAAGTCCTAAGACTGATATGCATTAGATAATCTAAGGTGGAATGTGCAGGCACCAGGTGTCATATTAGCCCTGCTACTCAACCACATGAGATGATGCAGCACACAAAGCTGAAGACACAAAAAAGATATATGTGGTCAAGAATGCTGGATGGAATTGTAAATGAAGACGTTTTTTCTATGACGATGCATATCTACACTGAAACACTGGAGCAGCCTATGGAAGCGTTCATAGTTTACTTGATACCCAGCCATTTACCATGAGCACCATTGCATCACGATTATTGAATCAAAGTATCAAAAACCTCAAAATTTGAGACTTCAAAAGATCACAGCAAACAAGGCACATTACCTCAACTTAGTTCAAAAAGACAAGATGATCATAGTCATATAACAAATTCTCAGTTCAGTCACAGATTGTTGGTAGCAGATGCAAATGATCTAAGTGAGAGAATGCCAAACAACCTCCACAAAAACAAAAACAAAAAAAAAAGCTATTGCTAAAAGAAAATCATGGAGAAGTGGTTACATTAAAGTTCCAGCTAATTCATCAAACTAAATGCCTCTCCAACCAAGGGAGCTAGTCTAAATTATGGGATCATGAACATGCGGTCAAGGGAGAATAATTTGGGCATAAAAGAAAATGAAAAAGAAATTTATCAGGAGGTTCTTATGGATACAGTGCCCTTGGATGAAACTAAATTCTTGTGACCAATTAAAGTGTTTTCCAGTCCCTATTTGCATAACAGTCCCTTACAATGGTCCATGCTACAAGTAGCAATCCCAAGTAAAAAGAACCCCATAAATCAGATCGACACCAGGAAACTCCACCATTAAGTAAACACAAAAAGTAGTTAGCTGGATGTATATATATTAAAAAACAAAGAGTTCACTAGAAAAGAGACATTGCTCAACCATGTAGGGGTCATCTTCAGTGGCTGAAACCAGGTTTGGGTGTCTAAGAGAATTTGATCATGAAAACAAGTCTGGGTGTCTTTTTGAACATTCTTCTCCGTTGATATGTGAAAATACGAGCGCATCACCTCACTCTGACAATAATTTTATAAAAAAAAATTGATGAAGATGTACAACAATTTCAAAATAGAAGAATGTTGCTAAAATCACCTAACACACTTAAGAAATGAAGTCAGTTTTCTTCCTTCACTTGTCCTATTTATTTATTTCAGGATTGGCAAGAAAATTCCTCTTATGGATCAAAAACTTCATCCTGCAGAAACATGTATTAAAAAAATTGATGGAAAAGTCTTTAAATGCGAGTTTTATTTTATGAAGTTGCATGTACACACAAAAACCCTGATCTCAAACCTTTGTGGACCTATTCACATAAATAAACTTGAAGCAATAGATCTCACTTCCACATGTAGTTGAGGTAAATAAGAACAGAATACTCCAGCACCAAATTATAATCAAGTGCTGACATGCACACATTGTACCGTCAACATCATTACTAGCTATAGGTTGGCATGACACTTAAATATTCTTTTTTAGGAAATAAGCAATATTAAATACTTTTTCTTTATTTCGGCACAATGTGACACATGTACCAGCACAAAACAGCATGACACAGCATGTGCCATCTAAGCCAGTAAAATCCTGGACATGTAATAACAGATAAACTTAACCAACTACCCCAAAGTTTGTTAATTGAGCAAACTTTTACTTGCAATGTTAAACTTGACATCATCTAGATAGAACTGCCTAACATTGACATCCAACAAAAGTACAATTGCAGGGTGGTAAGTTTTAAGTGTCGAGGGGTGTACTATCATATAAAGTGCGAACATGCCCAACCATTCAAGAAACTCGAAAGCTTGAGGCACCTAAACTGGCATTGTTACGAATAAAATAAAGCAATTAGACCCATACACAGAACACTTAAAATGGCATAAAAGACCATTTACATGAATGTACACCCTTAAGCACTGCATCAAACATCAACAATAGGTTAATTTATGCTTGTTGATTTACAACCCAAGTATGCACAAATATGATAAGGCGGATTCAACAGGCACCTAACAAAACCAAATTCTGTTGAAAATTACTAAATAGCAAAGAATCAAAAAGGCAAAAACAATGATGAGATATAAGTACAATCACCTTCAAACAGTCAATGTCAGGTTACCATCAGCAAAGTAATTTACCAAACAAAATAATTTCTAATTTACTGGAAAATAACATGAACTGATCAACAATAGTAAGAACCTTTAGTTCTAGCCATCAAAGCACATAAACAGTTGCCAAATAAAATCAAATCGAACATTTCTAGGATGTTTCAAATCACCTATAAAAAAATCAGCAGTTCATAACTAGAAATATGTCATTTTTACATAATTTCTTAAGATTACAAAAGCATATTAGAGTTTTCAGTTTTTTTATCCAATCATTACTTTCTGTTTAGGGTTCAAGTTGATATAACATACACTCACCGTGATTGTTCATGATACAATACCATGGACAGTAATAAGATTTATTTGGGTATAGTTGCTTTTCCATTTGAGTTTATGTCCAGACTATAGAATCCTAATATGAGTCGAGTTGTGAACCAGCAAATCAATTAAAATCAATGGTTTAGTTGATTGCTTACTTTTGATTGTGTAGTTTATGTTATTGCCATTTTAAGAGTCCCCATTGGAGTACAACTGGTGGTTGGTCAGACTTATTAAAAGGGAAAGTAGCTGGCTGTGGGGTTGATTTTTGAATACTGTATGTAAATTACATAGGAAATATAAGAGGCCACAGGACAAATTTTCTCCCTGCTCTCCTCTTTTCTATTTTCTACTCTTCCTCTCTATTTTCCTGGTTTTCTCTGCTGCTGTTTTTTAGATCTGGATCAGGTTCTACTGCTATTATTCCTAGACAGCAGATTAGCAACCAGATTGAAGCTGATTGCTTCATGGACTTATCCACAGATGACTTCAGTTCTGTTTTAAACAGAACATGCAGCAGCCTGCAGATATTAGTTTGTGTAGACTTCAACTCTTAACAAGGCTTCATCAGATTTGGTATCATAGGAGTCAATCATTTAAGGACTTCTTCAACAATCATAAGATAGGTGAATTATGCAGAACATGACAAGAGTTTGCAATGTAAAGAGTGGTGTTGACAACAAAAGAGTATGATTAATGTGTATCCACTACATTTGATGTGTTTCTTGCCTCTATTAATGGTCCAAAGAGAGGATTTATTTCTGTATGCTTTGAATCCCTTTAAGTTGCAATGAGGCAGAGGATACAGAAAACTTGGACGAAGATACAATCAGAGACCCTCCACAATGTCTCCAAATGAAGATTGAAGATAAAGATGAAAAGAAAAGTTGATGATCGACTATCTATAATCTTTTGATTGAAGATATATTATTTCAGAAAGTTGATCATTGATTTATGAACAAGCACTGGAACAAATTGCCACCGAGCCATACTTAGAACAGCTAAAGAGTTTGGTCATGGAAAATAAGCTTGACGCTCTTTTCCAGATTGACATTAAGATTAGACACTACATGGATCTGTTCCTCGATAAAGTTTTGAATTCAATGGTATTTAAAATCTATCATATGATTGAAGTCCTCGGGAACATTGATCAAGATAAACTGATGCAACAATCTATCTGATGGACTAGTCACAAGGAAATTATTTTTGGGACTTTATCATCACATTATAGAGATCCAAAAATGTCTTGGGCATGTAGAAATCATACAAAAGATCTCGCGGATGAAGATCCACTGTAGTGGAAGCGATTGATATGTTAGAGTTTTCAGTTTTTTCTACAGTGATTAGTTTCTCTTTAGGGTTCAACTTGCCGTAGCACACTGTTCATGATTACCATTCAGGCTATAGTACCATGAACAGTAATCAAGGCTTATTTTAGCACTTTGTTTGCTTGCTTATTTGAGTTCATATCCAGATTAGGGAGTCTTAACATAAGTCTTATTGTAAACCAGTTATTCAATTAAATTCAATGGTTGGTTGTTTAGTTTGGGTTATTTGCTTATTTAAGGGTCCTCGTTGTAGTAGGATTAGTGGCTGGTTAGGTTTATTCAAAGCGAGAAGTGGCCCACCTTAGGTTGATTTTTAGTATGTAAAATTACCTTAAAAACAAGGGGCCAAAGGGCATCCTTTCTCCTCTTTTCTTTTCTACTTTTCTACTATTCCTGTCTATATTCCCAGTTAGTTCAAGATTTTAAACAAGTGGAACAGCAAGGCATCCAACAATGATGAGTGTCGGTACAGGATATCATCCCGGGTATCAGACGGGAGAGGACGTCTGCCATCTCAAGTATCTGGATGGGGACATCTCCTTCCACAAGAAAACCAAGATGGTCCCGTCTCACTGTATTTAAAACCTTACTTCTACTTCAATTTCCGACCTGATTCTACATCTGGATCTGCTTCTACTGCTATTATTATCTAGACAGCAGATTAGTCATCAGATTGAAGCTGATTGCTTTTACAGGATCAATGCATAGATCTGTTCAATTCAAACAGAAGTTGCCGCAGATTTTACTTTGTGTAGCATTTAATTCTCAATGAGGCTACATCAAACTATAACAAGTATACAACTATAAAAATGCCTTCTAAGACAATTACACATATTTGGAAATTTATTTTCCTCCATATCTATGGAAAATCTAGCATATATAATTTAACTGTAAGCTAGAGGATGTGTCTCCAACATTTAAAGAAATAAAGGAAAGGCAAAAGATTAGCATTAAAAGGTTTAGATATAACAAATTTGGCCCAATAAGTTAGTTTTAGCCACTGATACTTTTGAATTGGCTCGCTGACTAAAGCCAAAACATTTCAGCTTTTGTTTTAAAGTCTCAGGGAAAACTTCAATCCATTTTTTGATAAACCTAGTACTGAACTCATATGCCTTTTATGATTGACTTCATCATATGAAGGATTATGTTTTATTCCACTACAAATAATCAAATTGGACAAACAAAACATAAACCAGACAAGTTTCAGAATAAAGATTTTTTAGATCACAGCATTTGTCAAAGTTATACGGATACGGTACACTTGAAAAATGATATGCAATTAGCTCTTATTTTGTTAGAAAATTCTGTCTTCCATAAATACAGTAACACGATTTTCTGTGCAAAACATTAGCCATTCAAGACCGCTATAGTACCACATAATCATACAACCAGGCAAAGCCTACACCGTCACCCTTGAGAATCACAAATTGGAAGCTAGCAAGTACTCAGTTCCAAAAGTAAAAGCACCGTTGAGTGACTGAAAAATAAATTGTCACAGAACATATAGAGAAGATATAAACAACAAGAAGAACAGCAATAACCAAAAAATTCACAAGCCATACCTGCGCCAACATAAATATAAAAGAAAAGTCATGCACCAAGATTCTCTAGACACAGAATCTACTTTATATATCTCACAAGAGTCCAGCATTTAGATTAGATGGAAAGAAAAGAGAATGCTCACGCTTCAGATATGCATCAAATAAGTTCCCAGTAACTCCTTCAATGGTATCATCAATTGGCAATATATGGACCCGTTTCCCATACTTAACGTCCTGGCACTGATGGACAGAAACTACATCACCGAGCCTAACTCTGAGATTTGACCGAACAACCTTATTCATCCTAATCTTGGGCTCCTCGCATGTATCATCAGCCAGTGCAATGCAAACAGTGTCCCTCCGTTTCTTCCCCTACAATTACCAACAAAGAAAGACAGCTGGTATATTTAGTATAAAAACAAGTTAACAATCCAACTCGCAATGTAAATTACAAATCAAAACCATAAAATTGAACTTAAGATCCAAAATTAGTAAAGTGGGAACAAGAACTCTTTTGTCCACAACAAAGCCCACTTCTGAAAATCCACAAAGAAAACATGGGTAAAATGCTATTGTCTTCAGACCTTTTATCATATTGGACTAGATCAAGTCCAATTCCATCCAAAAACCGTGAAATCTGACACCCAAGAAATAAAATATAAAACAAAACGTTCTAAATAAGCTACCCATGTAATTGCCCTAAAACAACCCAAGCTTTCCCAATCCTGCACATATTTCAATCCCCCACAAAAATTTAAAAAAACAAAGAATTAGAAGAAAAGAATGTCACCTTCAAGAGGATGGTATCTCCACGGAACAGCTGCAGCTTCTCCATCGTCTCCGGATTCATCGACACCACCGAATTGTCATCGTTGATCGCCTCGTCGACGATCAATCTGTTCGGCGCCTTCTTCCGCTCAAGAATCGCCGTGCTAAAATCCTTCTTCGCTCCCTTGCTGCATCAATTTCCATCGCCACAAAAATCAACCAAATAAAAAATTAAAACCCTAGAATTCAGATCCCAAAAAAAGGGATAAAATCCACAAGAATCCATGGAAACGAAGGAAACTTACGGGTCGGAAGAAGAGGAGGCCTCGCCCTTGCTTGCCATCTGAACTCAATTAGAGAACCGGAATCCAAAGAGAAATGAACAATCAAATAGAAGAAATCTCCGCAAAATGAGAAAAGACGTCCGAAGACGGGTATTTATAGGCCCCAGCAGAGCGGTGCGACTCCTTGCGGAGCTATGACTGGAATCCGTGTCCACTAAGGAATGTTAGCTTTTAATGAAGTTCGCATAACGTATGCTATGAGATAAGAAATCCACCGTTCATTCTTACCGCCATCAATCCGAACCGACGAAAGGGATATGATCTCCGGAAATCCGCATGAAAGTTTTCTATGCGGACTTCTCTTTTTGGTGGGTTGGGTGGGGATTCGTTGGGGAGATTTCCGGAAGGATCCGGGCCGTTGGATGCTCCCGTTAGATAGGGGAGGGCTACCGAACTGCCATTGATGTCAGACGGATAGTATAAGCGGATCGCTGCCGTCAGTTTTACTGGCTCTAATGAGACCTAATTTAGAACAAACCTTATTTTAATTTTGAAGGGAAAATTAAATCCCACACGGTGCTCTCTTGGGTAAGTCATTTCTGCAGCCAGTTTGTGGACACGTTGATTGCTTGGAGTAGCATGGATATTAGACTCCATCATGGTGCATGGGCTTCAACCCTCGAGCCCAAGTCTTGGTACCGAAGAAAAATTTTTTATACACCACATGCGGTGTAAAAAAAATATATCGATCCACCTAATTGAGCCACATAACCATTATTTTCGAACACATATTTAGTACTTATAATTTTATTTTTTTATTTAAAATTTTAAATGACAAATATATCCCTCCTCTTCTAAAAAATTTATGATATCCAGCCAAATTATGATTTTCTATATATAGAATATCATAATTTTTCTTCTAAAAAATTTAAAGAATATATATTTTTATCATTGAAAATTTATAAAACTTTTAAATGATAAAAATATCCTTCCCTTATGATATCCTGTGATCAAATTATGACTTTCTGTATGCAGAAAATCATAATTGAATCACAGGATATCATAATATGACTACAACATGTCATATTTTTATTTTTTAAATATGAGAGGTATTTTCATCGATCAAAATTTTAAATAGAAAAAAAAAATTACAGGCATTAAATACACATTGAAAAACGGTAGCTATGTGATCCAATTAAATGAAATAATTTATTTTTTTTACATCACATGCGGTGTACAAAGTATTACTTTAGGACTGAATCTTTTGGCTCGAGCCTGCCCAACAAATTTGGGCTCAAGCAAGCTATGTAGACCATCAGATCATAAACAATTTTAGTTATAATAGTTTGAGGTCCATCATATTGGAACATACTAGGCTAATTATTGCACAAGCATATATTTGGAGTTCTAGAACTATTAGAATATTACATATTTCATATTTATAAAATCTCATGTTACTGTTGCATTTGGTTGCTCAACTAAGCAAGTTTTATTGAGCCTATAATAATATTATTTGCAGGAGAACAAAAATCAATTATATTAACATAAAGTTAATCTCTTCCCCACCCCCCCAAAAAAAAAACATAAAACATAAAAGTTAATCAAATTGGAGGACCACAATCATGGGCAACCTCATGCTTTTTGTTTACACCATATTCAAACAACCTATAGGATTGCTTAGGTGAATGCCATGTGGATAAACCAAATTGGTTAGAAAAAGAATATTTTAGATGGGCTATCATTTGACATTTGATAAGTTGAGTAAAGTTTGTAAAAATAGCGGCCAGAAGAGACTGAATGATCATAGAAAATATACTATAGAGGTACAGACCAAGCAATGTTAACTTCAAAGATCAAGCTTGCAATCAACATAGTCCAATGATCTATGAGAGTTGGACTTTTGGCTTAATAGAAAGAGTTGCGTTAGGGCGAAGAATGTGAGCAATAACAAGAACAAGGAAAGTAGATATCGCAGGGTATAACTATTGAAACTACCACAAGAATGTGGAGGCAGGGTTTGGATAGATGTCAGTAGTAGAGATGGACAATGATTCAACTCTTTCAAACATATATTGTATAAATACTAGGATGTAATTCTGAAGAAGGACCATTGACCT
Organism: Elaeis guineensis; assembly: GCF_000442705.2. Lineage (NCBI taxonomy): Eukaryota > Viridiplantae > Streptophyta > Magnoliopsida > Arecales > Arecaceae > Elaeis > Elaeis guineensis. The sequence continues at coordinate 95,273,102 of NC_026003.2, read as the reverse complement.
ATCAAATGCTTATCATTAATCCTTTTTGATTTCTGAATTTATCCTTACTTGTCCTATGTTAGCTTAGTTTACTCTTAGCTTATATTTCTTAGCCTATGTTCTTGGCTTTAGCTACTTCCTCCTCCAAGAAGAGAATGCCTTGGTAGTTAAAGTCTTTAAAATTCAAGATGGTAGGACCCACACTATTGACCTTACCCTTTCTAAAATTTTAGACATCGGTGGCGCACCACCATGATTGCATGGCCCAACGAGAGATGTCCATGCCCTTCCTCCTAAAGGGAAAAGAGAGCTAACATTTCTAACACATCCAATGGGACAGCATAGGTATTTTAGAGATGTTGCAGTAATGGGAAATGATGTTCAAGTTGTGGGGCTTGCCATGAAGTCTATTTCACCACACTTATGAAGAATCTCAGAGTTTCTGGACTAAGCCAAATGGACTTTGTCCCTAAGCTCCACAACCAATTGAAGTTCTTCATGACCAAAACAGCTTTGCTTCTTGAGGTGACAAGTTTGAAAGCCATGTGCCTCAAGTAGAAATGATTCATCCACCAACTGGTCCTCAGCTAAATATGATCTCGTAGTTCATGTTCTATATGGATGAGAGTTAGAGGATTTAATGGAAGCCACTACCAGTCAGGTCACCATTGTTTCAAGGCTATTTGTCAACCAATACAAGCATCCTCAGCCATGATTGCAAAGCAGCTCGAGAGGCTTGCCTTTGTTTTTTTTTTTTTCGAACATTATCAAGCACCATAGTATCCTTTGATATATTATGTAGAGGTTAGTTGATCCTACTCTTTTGATAGACAAATCTATCCATCAATCTTTTCGATATGAAAGTGTCAAGCTTCTTGAGAAACTTTGTCTTCAAAAATTTATGGCTTGTGAGAAAGGCAAAGCTATATATTGCCCTAGAGAGTCCTTGAGATCTAAAGACTGAGGTAAAGAAGACTACTCCACAAGCAAATGAAAGACCAAAGGTTCTCACTAAACATGTAATTATCAATACTTGGATCGATATGAAGCTAACATTAGAGCTCAAGATAGGCTTCAGCCATGCTGATCTATGGAATGCTATTAGTCGATCGAATTATGCTAACACGAGTCCTTGCTATTGGAGCTAGTCACCTTTTGGGGAAGCAGATATGGGGCGGCAATTTTGCCAATGTACAGCACAATCTATTTCTATTTCGAGGCTGGGGAGCAACTACCCTTATGGTTACTCCCATGCCCTATCCAATAATCAAGCATGCCAAACATATTATGCTAAGAGGCAATCCCAAGTTAATCAAAGTGCTTATAACATATATTATAACCCTTTGTATCTATTTGTGCAAGGCCCGACTCATCTTGTTCAACCATATAATTATACTCCAAAGATGAAATCTACCAAATGCTACTTAGCTATCCAATTGATCAGGGATAGTTAGGATGTGCTTGTCGACCAGCTCTAAGGCTGAAATATTGAAAACCATACTCAGAAATGTATGATCCAGGGTTTCCCAGAGGTTATAAAGTTCTAAAATTTTCAAAATTCCTGAGAGATGATACTCTTTCAAAGGTTGAACATATCGGCCAACTCTCAGCTCAATACAAAGAGGCCATGAACAATGATTTTTCAAAGCTGCTATCATTTTCTAATTTATCAAGCAAATCAGCCTTTACATAGTATATCAACATCACTCAAGACTCTAGGGTTAGACTTGAAAACTAAATTCTATTTGCAATTTTGCTAAAGATGAATCTGTTAAATTGATCCAACAACCAAGGAAGTCGATAGAACAAACAGCAAGTTGCATATGCTCCCAAGCATTCTACTTTTTTTTTTCCTAAATTAGTATTTAAAAGATATTTCTAATTAAAACTAAACAATCAATAAAATCACAAAGTTAGCATCAATTATAGACCACACTTACATTTACAATATAAGATAAAATCATGCCAAAATATAAAATTTGGGAATGATTTATCTTTTAAATTTTTGGCTTATTTAGGCTTTCAAAAAAAAAATGAGGAGAAAGGAGGGTATTTGGCTTATTAGGACATAGATCCAAACTAATAATTATTATAAAAATATCTCTGTAAGTTCACTCTCTCTCAAGCTCTTTCATGCCCTCCTAATAAGAAATAAGAGGGGAAAGAGTCATGAAGGCCCTTTTTCTTTTATTTTAACTAGAATATAGGTTAAAACCAGCAAATGCTAGTCAAAACCAAGTCAAACCAAACAAAAGCTAGTGACTCCATTCAGTTTAGTAGATAATATTGTGTTAGATGACAAAATCTTGCGATTATTTATGAGGTAATGCTACTACAGTAGATAACATTGCATTAGAATAGGGCCCTGAACGCATCTAGCTCAAAGTTATATATCGAGCACTATTTCACACCAGCAACTTATGATCCATATGCATATGGATCATCCAAATTATCATATTCAAGTGATTACTATCCTTCATAGCTTCATCCATCTTTCAAGTCAAATTTTACTATCAGTATTCGAAGACGAATGGCCAACTCAATCTTAAAGTTAAATAAATGATTCCTCCCAAATAGCTATCTAGTGTCTATGGAAGGATTATGGTGGACTATCTGACCTCTTGAATAATTGGTGTAAAGCTCCTTTAGAATACTATTATGATCCCGACATCTATGAGTCATATTGATACCCCACTAGATTTTAGATACCTATTTTATACTTTAAATGCATCAAAATTGATTTCCAATTTAGATATACATTGGTTGGTTCGCTCCAATTCCATTTTATGATAAACATAAATCAAAACTAGAGTAAAATCATAAATTAGACAATAATCAAATCAAATTTATAAATGATCCCAAACAAATTGTGAAAAGAAAAATTAAAAAAAATAAATGAAATGATTCATCAATTAGCTTATCGATGCCAGAGTATTGGTATGGTACTGATGGCGGACCACTAAGAATCCCGATACCAGTTCAGTGGATCTTACTGGGACAAGTGCAAAAGAACTCCAAGTTATCGTCCATTGTCCAGCGTTGCCTCCAAACACATCCCATCCACCAATTTATGGAAATTTCTTTGTGCATATCCAGAAGATAGCTTTGTCCTTCCAAGATGGAGGATTCTCTAATTTATTGCTACTCAATAGCATTGCAGTGGTAATTTTTAAGCACACGTAGTCCTCCTCTCTCTCTCTCTCTCTCTCCCCGCCCTCCCCCCCCACAAGGCTGTAAACGAATCGGGCCGGCCGAGCTTGGCAGCGTTCAGCCTAAACGAACCGGGCCTTTAAATGAATCGGCCTTTGACTTGTTGGCTGCGTTCGTTATTTAAGTAGCATAGATGATTGGATTCGTTTAATAAGCCCGATTCATTTATCATAAACAACCTTCAAATAACCTTTAAACAAGTCTTTAAATAGAAACATCATTTTTTTTTAAAAATGTCCTTAAGGGATAAAATTCAAATGTTATGGATCAACATGAAACAATTTAAAAATATTGAGTACTACAGTTATACTTCGCCCGAAATAAAAAAGTCATTCAAAAAAAAAAAAAAAGACACATTAAACGGGCTTAAGTTAATCATAAAGCGACGCCGTTTCATTCAAAGGCTATAACAATAAAAGGGCCTCGGGCCTGCCGAGTAGTTGGCGAACTACTCGGCCCGGCTCGTTTATTAAACGAGCCTAAAATTTTGTTGGAGTCATTTATTTAATGTTTAATAAATGGGCTTAATTAAATGAGCCGAATCCGGGCCTGTTCACGAACAGGCTCGTTTATGTTACAGCCCTACTCGGCCCTTTTAATTTTATTTGACAATCAACTCCTCTCATTCTATTCTGTCCAGAAGGCAAAGATCTAGATCCACCAACTATTGAGTAATATAAGCACAGACTTACTTAAAGTCAATATATTTATCTGGTTGGATGATCTTGATTTGCCAAGCACTCTGCTTGTTTCTGGTGGTCTACAAAGTCTGTGCTTAGAAAAGGCTGATGGCCACAGAGAACAATCAATAAGTATTATTTCACAATGAGCTAATTTGTGTTGACTGCTAATGTAATTTAAGCCTTGTGATGTAAATAGGTAGACAGATTTTTTTTTTCCCCTCTTTTATCTCGGTCAAGTCCTTTATTATTTTAGCTCTTGTGATGCATCTATCTTGTGCTTTATAGCCTTTGTATTACATAGGTTGAGCAAACATACTTCAGATCTTAGGAATCCCAAGGACTAGCCACTGGGAGTGCAGAATGGAGATCCCTTGCTGCTTGACTGAGGATGTAGAAAGGCTAATGGAGTATAAACATTGAGAATTTTGTTGAATGGGCAAAACTAGCATGCATTATATTAAAACTAAAGCAAAAAAGTGACAACATTACATTTAGTTAGAAAAATGTTGGAATACGAAAATAAAGATACAGAGACCTAGCCAGGGAACTTAGCCTTTAGCATTAAATTATTGTTGTTTTTTGTTTTTGTTTCTCTACAAATTAGTGAAATATCAGAAGAAGATTGATGTTAAAGATAACATTTGCACAAAACTTTTATTATTTCTTGATTTTTTTGGAACTCTTTCCGAATGCAACAAATCTTTTCTTCAAAAAGCTCAAAAGATTTCACAAACAGGTTACAAAACTGTAATGTTTCATCATACATGCTATAGGCTAGTTCATTTTTCTTGGATTTCAGAAGGAAAAACTGAAAACTAAAGCAATATCCAACAGGCCCTTAATAGTCCATAAGGACTAATGCACTTGACCTTGCTGATTTGCAAACTCAAGAATGAACTGCTATTCCTTGGCAAATATTGTGATAAATTTGTATATCACTACAAATAAATTATGAACAGTAATCTTTTCTTTGTTTCGGCATTTGACAGATCATGATTTCTAATATATGAGAGGTGGTCACTTGGGATGGGTGACGAAAGAACAGCAGGATTATTTTCTTAGGTCCTGGTATATTAGAAAAAAGAAATAAAGAGATCCCATTAAACAGCAGAGGAATATAAGAGGTCTACAGCACTCACATATCGAAATCAAGGCAGGTATTTTAAATCTGGATCTGGAAGAACCTGCTACGGCAATTAAAAGTTTAATCCAGGACCAAGGTAATGCTAAATAATGCATATTTCAATTATTTGACCACCATAAGTTGATATAATGTAGTCAAAGTAGCACTGCAATGGCAGCTCATCAAGTGCTAACCATTCTTAATCAGTTAAGCAAACTAAATAGAAATTGGTAGTGGCAAGAAAAATTCAATTGTAATGCAAGCAATGTTCAGCAGTGAGGCAAGAAAAAAAAAATCTGGACATGTAAGTGTGCTAAAAATTTTGCATGGCTTTCCCGCTACTTCCAATACATTTACCATGTAATAAATAATTATTCCTTCATTCCTTATTCAGCTTAGATGTCATGGATTACTTTTCACATAACATGAGCATAATGGACAAGAAACATAAAATATAATTACCTAAGTGATCTGGCTCAGCCTGTTTAGAACAAGGCCAACTGATTAGACCCCTCAGTCATAACGATTGTTACAGTAACTCATGCATAAACTTCGGAACGTCAATGATTTACATACTATTAACTGAGATGCATGAAATATGATGATAGCTGAGATCTGGGGGATACATCACATAACAAGAGAATTCTACTATTATTGTACACATTATGAACTGTCCCCTGTATAAGGTGGATGTTGGTGGGCTTTGTCTCCAAAGCCCTCAATCAGGAAGAGGGTGTTGTCCGCGGCAACCTCTTTGCTATTTCCTGGAAAGGAAAAATGGAGAATAGAACTCTAGTTAACAATCTTAACAATTCGATCATTCAAATAAATAAATAACAGAGCTGCATCAGTTTAGATAACCTTCTTGGCATTAAGTTATTTTTCACCACTCAATTTCATGATCAATAAAACAAAAGAGAAACTGTCATAGTACATTCACACTCAAGGTGGAAATGGATAATCTAGATGAGAATATGACCGGATATGGACAATTGATAAGCTGCCTCTTCATTTTCTTGGCTATAATTTTAGTGAAGTAACAAATAGTTGTACACAATATCAGATTTTCAAACAAGCATGTAGAATTTTGTCAAATGTTGATGGACCGATACATAACCATAATCATCAAGCCTTATTCCAACTATTTCTGTCAGCTTGATGAATTCTTATTCACCAATTGTTCCCATTTATGAATTTGTTCCAAGTGCATGAGACTTTCCTGTTGCCCATGAACCAGTAAAGTTTACCAATAGCCACAACCATCTAGCCTTTTTCCCAACCATTTGGGGTCAGCTTATGAACCAGTCACATTTGAGAACCAGAATTACTTGGAATCCTAGTAAATCATGGTTGAAGTAAAACACATGCAACACCTTTAAGCATCTGAAGGAGGCATAAGCATTTAAGTTCATGTGCAAAAACATGCAAACCAAACCCATATGATCTAAACAGAAAGATAAAACCACATATAATTTGTACATATACTCAAAATCATATTATTACATTCTAGAAGTTCCGATTCGACCAAAGAAAACAATATTATTATTAAATACACCTTGGTTGTGCAAACAATATGTGTGGTCCTGCAAACTTCAAATAGGTATAGTTTGACAGCATGGAGCTCGATATCTAATGTGAATGGGTACCTCAAAGAGTTGGTTGATGTTATTGGCTGTCTTCGCTGATGTCTCAATGAAGAACATACCATTCTTCTCTGCATAGTCTTGTGCATCCTTTGGAAAATGAAAGATTGACAATTTTTTCAGCACCAAGTATATCATAGTGATGAGTGAAAACGCCAATGAATCTGGAAACACTGCATACCTGGACTGATACACTCCGATTTTCATGCAGATCCGCCTTGTTACCAACCAAAGCCATGATGATATCAGGACTTGCATGTTTTTGGAGTTCCTGTAAGATGCAAAGTGCCATCATTTGTTCAATAACATGGATCAGCAAATAATTTTAATGGGTCAAGTTAGCATGTACAGGCAGATAAATTACTAAGTAAAGGGGCATCTTGGTTCTTACCAGAAACCAAAAAGAGAAAAAGGCAAATTGGAAACTATACTCCAGTTACTAAAACAAATTCCTGGAGTGCAATATAATACTGAAATACACACAAAACATCTCAAGAGTTGCAGAGATTGATAGACTCAAATTGACAACATACTAAAAAGATTTCCACCAACCATTCATCTATTTGGCCAAATAATGTGCAAATTACCTTGAGCCATAGTCCTAAAGAACCGTAAGAGTAACAGGAAGTATCAAGGAATATACATTGCTAATAAACACAGTAATGAAAAATGTAACTTGGACTGGTACAAATGGCATTTTTTGATGAATATTTATGATTCAGCCTGGCTGGAGTTCTTGAGGAAAGAACTTGATAAGTTTTGGAGCAATTTGAGTACTATTACAAAGGAGTGTTAATTAACAGATCTATAAGGTGTTCACTCAAATGATTAGAAGACATGTTCTTCTAGATGCTTTTATTTGGGGCTTAAGCATGCCTTTCAGCATCAGAAAGGAGCAATCATGTATAGGTTCAATGCAGTCAGCAGGTTGAGGGAAAAAAAGACAAAGTGAGATGTGTGAAGACTCTTAAGAGGCCAGTGTCAGATCGCATATGATTTATACCGGATTCATGGGGTCGCATCTTTCTGGGTATGGAGCATGTAGCTTCAAATATTGAGTGCATAAAGTTTTAAGGGGTTCGTACATGTTGATGAGGTGCATTTTTCTCAAAAAAAAAAAAAAGGGAGGAAGAAGAAGAAGAAGAAGAGAGAGAGAGAGAAGTGAACACTTCTGTTAACGGACAGATATTTTTAATGATGTAGGACATTTGTTAAGAATCTTTCAGACAGAATGCACGATTAGCAACCAACAAAAAGAGGGTAGTTTGAAAGAAAAGAATCTTGCAGAAAGGACAACTGATTTTGCACAATCAAAGCTCCAATAATAGTTGTTTCAACTTTCAATTATAGCTCTTGTAACAATCAAAAAGCAATATGAAATGGCTCAGGTGAATGCTCTCGTTGCACTTTCATGTTCTAATAATTTGAGGTGGCATAGGTGGTTCTAGAAAACAAGGTGCTTCTCCTTAGAAAAAAGAAGTATATGTTCTTTAACCATAAGACAATTTATTCGAAAGTATTGACCCTTCTACTGTTTAGGCCATTACATAAAAGGCATGCCCAAGAAACCTAATAAGCTATATTATGATTCATGAGATTGGACAGCATAAAATATACTCCAGCTAGCAGCAAAATAGGAAAGCTCTTCCAAACAAGGTCTACAAAACCAATATTTTGAACCATACCAGTACATTACTAGTTGGATAGTCCATTATAGTATAATCGGTGGGGTATGGTATGCACCCAATAGTAAGATAGGTTTCCAATACTTCTCACTCACAGGCATGGTACCACCTAAAAACTGATGTCATTGTGCCCACTAAAAACTGATATGCCATACAATCACAACTGACATAGAGTTAAAGGCAAGGTGGATGACAGATCAAGAGACTGCACAAGATTCCTATGCATCCAGGTGACAACATTGTCAAGATGTCACGACCTAAAATACCACCACCTAAAATCTATTAAATTTCAAGCCAGTGGAAATAACAAAGGCAGAAATGCCAAATCATTAAAATGTAACACCTCACCTTAGTAATAAAACACAAGAAGATGAATGGATTTGGTTCATGGAACCAAAAATAACCAAATGAAATGGAGAAAAGATTAACAGGCCACTAAAACAGAAAAATAGAGCCTCAAATTGTTTGTTACAAGTAGAACACAGTAATGTTGGTTGGAGGTTGCCAAGGAAATGACAGTAAACCATCCAACAACATAACCATCTACAGGTTTGAACACTTTGTTGGACACTCCAGTATTCCATTCCAATCAGCATTTCCAGAAGAAATTTTTATAAATGATCCTTGACAATGCCATACTCTCTTCCAAGGAGAAAGGCATCCAGGTGTTAAGAGTCATTATTGTTAGGAAATGTGAACTCAATTTTTGTTTTCTGGTACAGCCTTACAATCAGAACTGCTTGGGTAATATGGAAGTAGATATAAGCAGCATAAAGTGAAAACATATTCAGAAGAATCACAATAGTGTCATAAGATGCAAGTACCTTAACCCAATATTTTGCTTTGACAAATGATTCGGGACTCGTTATGTCATAGACAACCACCGCAACAGCTGCTCCTCGATAGTAAAGAGGTGCCAATGCAGCATACCTGATTAAATATGTTAACATAAATGTATGGTAAAAGAGAGGCAGATTACATTATGTATTCTGCAATAAATTCACTAATTCAACTATATACCTCTCCTGGCCAGCAGTATCCCATATTTCAAATTTTACTGTTGTGGAATCTTGCAAGGCCAATGTTTGTGATAAGAATGATGCACCAACCGTTACCTAAAGACATCAAGAACCAACAGCATCAATATCTAAATATTATGGCATATGTTAGACAAATCAATCTACAAGAGAATAAAGGACAAGAAGCAAATTATAACAAGTAGAATAGCACTTTGATGAGCATAAGTGACTGGATAAGAGCAGGTCCAATGACTATTGATAATTACGTCAATAACTGTAAAGGTCAATAGAAGATTTACCTTGGAAGTCGGGTCAAATTGACCGCGAACAAACCGAAGGACGATGCAGCTTTTACCAACACCCGAATCCCCCAATAATACCAACTGCATGCATAAAAGAAAAAGGGGTCGATATGAAAGTGAATTATATGTTACAAATGGAGAAAAAGCATGATGACTTCATGGTAATTTGAAATGGTAATTTTCATGTGCACAAGTTTAAGCTCCAGAAGTCCATATTGAAAGGCTTTTTTTTTTTTCTTTTTTTTTTTTTTTGAACTATTACCTCTCTATATGCCATTGATCTACACTACCAAAGTCCCATATTAAAGCTATCGACATGTTTGAAAATAAGAAAGAAATTTCTACCATGAGTTAGACCAACTGCTAAACAATATCAATGAGGGCAAAAAAATATAAAACCGTAAGAGAAAATGGATGGACTTATTCTAATGTTTAGTCAATGATTAGATAAGTTGCCAATGAACAAAATGTCCAGTGGATGTGAGCAAAAAAGCAACTGCATATGATCCTGGGCTTATGGATATGTAGGAAACATAACAATCATGCGTGTAAATGGCACCATGAGTAACTAACAACATACATTTTTTTACTAGCCTGGGATATTATCCTCTTAACAGTAAGCCATTTGTTCAACGTTCTTACTAAAATGATGCCATATCCCCCTACACCTTGAAGACCTGAATAGAATTCTTTATAAGGAAGTGTCATGGCTTGCGATAAGCAAAGGCAGGAAGAGGGTAAGAAAGAAATACTAATCCTGAAAACAACACGTCTAAGGTGGCAAATAAAGGTTGATTAGGTAGGATATAGCTTGTACCATGCAAACCCCCTACCGATTCACAATTAGATAGATACAATAAGAAAGAATCAGGACACCATTTGTATTAGAAATCATTGTGTTTCTTGATAAGATAAACCACCTTCTAAGCGGAATATCTAATTCCTAAAATACCAGAATGAGGGGAACTGACAGCCTGCACAACTATGTAACACTTATCTTCCTTCATGAAACTAAAGCCCTCAGTCATTGTCCCTTACCAGCTGGATAATGAATTCCAGCATCCAAACAGGGTTTTGAGAAAGGTCAGGTGCTAGTTAAGCTTGACATCAAAATTATCTTTTTTCCACAGTATCTAAAGTAAGTCTTACAATAAAAGAACTAATCACGTCATTTTTTTAAAATTAAAATGCGGTCTGAATGGACTCAAAAGGCTCTGACAACTAGGTTAAGGATATCAATGATGTCTAGCCATCATCATTTGTCATCTTTGAGCACCACTGCAAGGATTCTCCATCCTACTTGCCCATCTAGATGATAATACTCACCTCCAATAATTGAAATATGAATTTAACTCCACTAATTTTGTTTCAAATGTGATCTTTGAAACATGCAGAACTACGTAACCCAGGATTGAAAGCCTAATTCAGCTATTCTCCCTAAACTAATTTAGTAATATAACCATGAGGGTTCATATCTATCATCTGCATTTTAGTCACTGAATTATTTTTTCCCTTTTCTCACAAGAGTTGTTCACTCAGCCTACATTATCATTTTTTTTAAGTCACATACATGTAGTATATCTGCATACCAGCAGTCCATTTGAGCTGAGCATCATACCAAAAGTGAACAAAGAGATTAAAATGAGTATTGTATCTTGTAAAGTATATTGTCATAATCTGAAAACACTTGCATGAGTTTCTTCATTGTGTTGAAATTGTAGAATGCAATATGGTATGTATAAAAGATGAAACAAAAATCAAGATAGCTGGTAAGCAAAGCATCAATTAGTCTACAGCTCCAAGGTCAAACAATGTTGTCACAACAGAAAAATCAAACTAACATACCTTGACGCGCAAGTTTTTTGAGTCAGTAACCATCGAGTTTCCGCTATTCAGACTACCCAACCTTCCAGCATTCCTATCTGATTAGTGCCAAAAGATCAAATGTTAGCATCCTGGATTGTCTCAATAACTTGACTTTGTTTCATCTGTAGCTTAGCATACTCTAAATATTATAACCGAAAATTGTAAACTATGATACACAATTTTAGACTGAATACTCCATCAAATAAAACTTATATATTTGTTTTCATCTAAATCTTGTGTTGCCTTATGATTGCAAATAAGTAACAACCTAACTTCATATCAAGCTGAGTTAACTCATACGTAGAAACACACAAAAAAAAAAGTTCCAAGATTCAACATTTGCATGTGAAGAAATCTAACTTAAAAATCCACTATCCACACAACTAGTATTTTATGTCTTGCACCTAAGCTAGTGATACACCGGATAATGGACATCATAAACTGAAGACGTGGCAAAACAAACTTGATTAACTTAAACAAGTTAGTTGGCAAAATGCACAATTAAGCTCTTATTGGAGGATAAAGCAGAAAAGGCCAAAACCATAAAAATTTCTCTGCTACACTTTAAAGATGGCAGTAAGATGGTAGGACATTATGCGTATCTGAATGTTGCCTATGGGAAACTTTGGAGAAGAAAGCATCATCTAGTTTTATCACCATATATCTTGGAAACTAATACGTTAAAAAGACTGAATAGATCAACAATTTATTATGACACTTCATTTTTCTGCCATATGATAAAAAAGCCTAAATATTGATGTCCAACCAACATAAGAAATTAAAAGACCAGACTGTTGATATAATATTTTGTTGAACGAGCTAAACAGTCGATTTCACGAACCAAACAACACGAGATTGGAAGGTCTTGTGTTTGTAGCCAAAGCGAGCAAAAATTGCACTTTTCCTCATAGCAAACAACAAATTCACAATTATAATGCCAATTCGATACACGTCGCATGCATCATAAAGCGCGATAACAATGCCAATATTATAAATGCACAAGAATAACAACAATTTATTCAAGAATTCAACTCCAGTCTTTCTCGTAACAGAAAATAATAGCATTCCAAGTTACATGCCGAGAGAGAGATCATATCAAACCAAAATTCAACAAATAGATGCTACGAAGGGTTACCTACTTGCACCTATGGAAAAGAAATCGAGAGCTAAGCAATTAAATCGGGGAAACTACGAAACCCTAGAGAAGGTAAGAGGAAGAGAAAAGATGTGAAAAATATAGGGGGAGGAATGGAGACCTGGAAGGGAGGAGGAGCAACCCATCGGCCGGCGGATAGGAGTGGTCGGGCTGCCGAATTATGCGGGAGAAATGCAACGAAAAATAAGTTATTAACAGGCTGCAGGGGGCCGATCGAGGGCGAGGAGACGAACTCGGCGCAGCGGGGCGGGGCCTAAAGAAGGGTTCCGCTCCGTCTCCAGGCAATTCCGTAACCGTGCGGCCGTCCGTATTCCCCAATGAGTGCACGGATTTTTATATACGGTCCGTCCTGGATTTAGCGTCCGCTTAACAAGGGCTGAGGGGACGTTTGATATTAGGTGATGGCCTCAAGACCAAAAATGATACAAATAAAACCATCGTATTTGATTAATGAGTCCATATAATAGTTATTTTAAACCATCTCTATCCCTAAAATTATTATCAAATCCAACAATAGAGTATCATTCCTCAAAGTTAGGTATCCAAGATCATCCAGGATAATAATTTTGGACTAAGATTTGGAGCTGCCCAATGAAAAAAATTAATATATCAATGTTAATATATTATATAAATATTATGTATCATATTTTTGATATATTATATTATAATATATTATTAATTATATTATTATTATATTATTATCTAATGATAATTTAAAATTATTTTCTATACTATTATACTTTATATTTATATAATAAAATTATTTGATATATCACTTCTATTCATCTTATTTTTCTGATCAAAATCTATATTAATATTAAAAATAATATATTACAAATATAAATAAAAATATTAGTTTTATAATAATAATTAATATATTTTTGTAGGATTAATAATTTATAGAATTAATAAATATATTTTTATAAAATATATGAATATATTAATAAATATGTTATTATTTTACTATGATATATTTTACATGATTAATAATATATTTGTATAGAACATATTAGAGGTAGTTTTGTTATTGTATTATTGTGATCTTTGATTTCTATAGAATACCAGACTGGTTAGTTATTGATATTTAGAAATCTAAATTATAGGAATATAGTATATCAAATACGATGATCTTAGTTTGCCAAGTATCAGATTGCCAAAATCACCATTAATTTAAGATCATCTCAGTGATCCTATTTGGATCATCAAGTAACCAAAAGGTCATTTGTCCCATCACTGCTCAATGGATCGGGGGTAAATGACTGGAACTTGCCACGCCACCTACCTTTGTCATTGCATAAGTTCCTGGTAAACCGATGATTTTCTTATTGGATAGTGGCAGCTACAACCAGTTTTTGGCATATTAAACATGGAATAGGTACTACAAATAATAATAATTTTTAATATAGATTAATTTATTATTTATTTTTTATATGCAACGATAATTAAGATGATCTTTACAAAAACAGGTTAACAACATCATCATCCATGTATAATATAGTATTCAGTTGCTGTATTTTATATGGTGAACTCAAAATGATTCCTGGAAAATTATTGAAACAATATGACATCTAAGTTTTCATGCAACATTTGAAATATGTTGGAATGTATAAGTAAATTTTTGTTTTCTCTATTTTATATAATAATCTTGGAATCGTTCTTAGGTGGCTATATGCAAATAAAAACGCAGGCCTCATTAAAATATTACGTTTTGATGATTTATATAGTAATGCCAAAAAATGCTTCCTAGACTAGGACATAGAAATGCAAATGACCTTCATATAATATATGAAATATACCGGTGTCCATGAGTTATTTTTAACTTCCCACATATCATATAGCAGCCCCAGAATGGCCCCTTGGTCATGATATGCAAATACAAATTTTGGGCTTTATTGTAAGTTTAATTTCTATGATTTATATAATGATCTCGAAATGGTTCCTAGATCACTATAGAAAAATATAAAATGAGGGCCTTCATACAAATTTGATATGTATATATTAGGTCATGTAAGTAAATCTTTATTTCTGGTGTTCGATGGTGACCATGTTTTTTTAAGTCATTGTAAGGAAATATGAAACTTTGACCTTTTCATAACATTTAAAATATATTGGGACACAACAAGTAAAATTTTACTTTCTATGTTTTATATTGTGACCTCGGAGTGATTGATTGATGACTACGTATGAAGACAAGAAATTTTGATGTTATTAAATTTCTGTTGGGTCATTATATAGAAAATACAGGTTCCAAGGATAAAGAATTATATTTTTGTTGATAATAAGAAATTTCGATATCCTATATTTGGAATTTTTTTTTTTTTTTTTTTTTTATCATCAAGGTGGATTTCAGCATATTCCAATGCACTCTTTACTTGACAATAAAACAAAAAAATATACTCTTTACTTCTATGGCAAGTATTAATTTGATATGAAATACGAGAGTTTAGCTTAGGTAAGCAGGATTCTTGTTTGAAAAATAAAAGAAATTAAATGTGAATCAATGAACTCTTGGGAGAACAAGACCGTTATTATGCTTGATATGTTTATCAGCATAGTAAGGTGACAATGTCGACCGGCCAGAGGAAATGTGAAGAAGCCTTAGGCCTATGGATGCTAACATCCCACATCCATGATCTCTGTTTTTAAGATTTTATTTTCTTCCATTTTACATTTTTAGTGGGATAAATGATTAGTTTCAAAAAGCTCTATTTATGTACTTTATTAGAGAGGGGGAAAAAACTATGTGGGTTAGATGACTTCCACAGGGTACAGATCATAAGCTAGAAAAAGTGGCATAGAAAATCCCATGAGCCACAAGCATGAAATATAAGGGGAAAATATTAAACTCTTTTATTCTTGATAGGTCTCATATCGTTTTCTTTGAGAGGAAAATTGTTCCCACTATTTCTAAAAGTATTATAAAATGAGCATCGTTCAACTATGAGATTTGCAAGTGTGAATTTTATAAAATTTATATTTGATACCATGTTCTATTTCATACCTCGTGCTTCCTTGCCCGCATGCAACTAATACTTTTATGCATTCTATCTCTTTGAAGGCATGCATGTTTAATTACAACTTAACATATTCTTTTATTCTATATGATCATAACATCTAGTAAATTTATATTTCCATGTAGTTGATAGCACAATTCAATGATAGGAAAATACAAGTACTGTAAATGTCAAATTACATTTTACTGGTCTTAAAGTTAGCTTCCTTTTTTTTTTCTCTCTCTTCTCCTTCTCTAAGCTTAGAAAAGAGAATGTTTTAGCCTCTTGTTTGTGTGTTTGTGTGTGTAAACCAACTTCTTCCAGTCAATGTGTAGTTATTTTACCGATTTTATGGGTGATCCTATGCATTTAACTTTGTTTGATCGACAAACAGACATATTTAATAGCCTTCTTTCATATATGAGAAATATAAAGAACATGTATAAACTTACATTCAAACTCAAATTTTTAAAAATACATGACTAAAACATTATGATTTTCAAAGAAAATTACACTTGATAGCTACTGCATAATCTATCTCTGACCCAATAGTAATAATTTGACTTAAGATATGTAACCACCTCAAATCATTACATCAAAAGATTTAGTGATCAAAACATAAATAACATAGGTTGTATTTGGTAGCTGGCAATCTATCCAGATTGTCGGTAATTTAAAGTGGGCTCACTGGATTACTGCATTTGGTATGCTTTACGGATAGCGATCCAAATTACCTTCGCAATTTATATTGCCTCTCATGAGATAACTTGGTAGTCTTGGGGAGGGGTGACTATCTAGATTACCACTTCTTGGATAAAATTTTTATGATCGGACTAACCATGAAAGAAATTATGGTCGGACCGTAATCGCCTGCTACATCTCCGAAGCACGCCGTACGCACGTAATACTGAGAAAATAAGAATGGATAAACCCTAGAGATATTTGAATAGTTTTGATAAATATCACGTAACCCCTGGGGTTTATCTATTCCTATTTTTTTAGTATTTTAATGCGTACATTAAGCACACGCGGCGTGCTTCGGAGACGTGGTAGGTGATGACGATCCGATCATAATTCCTTCCATAGTCGGTCTGACCATATAAGTTTTATCCCCATTTCTTTGGCAAAATTGTAATAAAAATTTTAGATAAATTTATCTCTCAAAAATATCACACAAAATCTGTCCCCCAACTCTTACTTCCCCGGAGGCCTAGCGTAATGCTCTCACACTCCCCTTCTTCTCTGAACACCCCTACACCCTTGTTGTCCTCAACTGCCTCCCCTCCGCTTGTGCACTCATCATCTCCAACCTGAGCCCCACTTCTGCACCGACATCGACCTCTCCTCCCTTACCTCCATCATTGTTGCCCCCTCCTTCGATGACCTAACTACCGTCCGTGAGCTCTTCCACCATTGCATCCTCATGCTGCAGGTTACAATCTTAGTCGTCAAGCACTGCTGGAAGCAAGTGGTGGCAAAGATCCACGACGCCTACATCGACGTTGGGGTCGACCTCACTGCTGCCTGCAACATCCAATGCTACTCCGAGGATGCCTTCTCCATTAAGGAAGTTGGCCTAGCCCTCGCCGTCGACCTCAGGATGCTCCAGCAGCTACCAGCGATCGTCGAGTATGGTAATGCTGCCGATCTAGTGCTCAGGGGGCGACGGGTCTCGATGTCGGAGGCCAAGGCGATAAGGTTTGTTTCGAGGGTTTTTCCTTCTTGCTAGGCATACTTTAAAATTTTAATTTTAATTTAGAAAATAAAACTAAACTCATCCCTAGTAGTTCAACATTCCATAAAATTTAATGGAGATATTTTGAGAATTTAATTTCACATTACTGATAATCTGATTGTCATACCAAACATGTCAATTAAGATTCTCAGTAATTTTACTACAATATTATCTGCATGTACCAAATACAATAATCAACATTACTAGCAATTTAATGGTTGCAATCTATCTTGAAGACAATCTATATTATCTTTTAAAATTGTCTGGCGATGCACCAAATATAACCATAGAGTAAATAGCACCTTACTCTAGGTATTTTCATGATCATTTGTTGATGATGGAAAGCTAATCAAAATACAAAAGAAGAGAAGACATTGATGGAATTGAGGCACTCCAATGAGAGAGGAAGTTACATGTAGAAGAATTTGAAGTGACATAAATTTTATGGGTTAGAGCAATATTTTTTTGTAAACAAATTGGATTGAATAGCATCTTATAACAACAACAATGAGACCATTGGTAGTAGTCTTCTCAAATACACTTTCTTAGAAAAGGCTAAAGCCCCAAAGAAAGAAAAATTGGATGCAAACATTACAATCTAGGGAAGACAACGCCAATCGTATCAGAAAGACAAGATTCCAGGATGGAAAAGGGAGCTCAGAGGAGGAAAGGAAGGCACCTTGCACCAGATGGTTGGCCAAAGGGTCCATAGGTTGGTTCCCTTCGCGATAAGTGTGAAACTCTTAAGTCTTCGGAATTAAGAACACACTGCATGATATCATGCATCAATTTATGGGAGGACTTGAGATTGTTGAGCACATCATTTCTTTTGCAAAGTTTGAGAATCCAATTAATCACCATCAAAGAATCTCCTTTGAGCCATACTCTAGCGAACCCCCAGTGATAAGTTGCAGTATTTAAAGTTGTCCATACCATTTGAAGTTCTACCTTAGGTACAAAAGAGGCTAATGAGTGAATTGTGCCAGCACACAGAACAACCCTACAATGATCTCTAACAATATAACCAAGCCTGCTCTGTCATTCAACCAAGAAGTATTAAAATTTATCTTTACAAAGCCATGGGATGGGGGTAACTAAGACAGTATTTTTGAAGAAGAATATAAGGGCTCATTGAGCCGCTGGTACCACTAGAATTGTAGGTCATTTGTCACGGAGGAAATCTTCGATGCTTGAACAATAACTTTTTATTTTAAAAAGAAGTAACAGTACTTTATTATATATAAAAAATCATGGATTCATTTTGAAAAAACAATCAAGTATTTTCACCAGGTCCATTACATCAAAGGTGGTGGGTACTCTTTAGTACAGTATTTTAGTAATTGGAGAAGAGATTCATTGGCTAGAAGGAGATTCTAAAATGGCTAGAAGGAGAAGATATTCATTAAATATTTATAGAATTGAAAACATGTGTAATATTCATGTTATTGTAGTTGAGAACTATAAATTGTAAGAGGTGAATATTAGTAGTTGGTGCTTGGGTTTCTTCTTCATGGTTAATTTGAAACATATTCATTTTTTCATTTTAACTTTTTACCATATTCTCCCATCTTATTCTTAATTTTTGTCATCATTAGCGGGTTGGGTGAAAGCAAACTAGCTTAAATTTTATGGCTAATAGCAAACTTAGCTAGAAAATAAACTAGTGGAACTAAGATCATGTGATGGAATATGAAACTCAGAAACATAGGTTATCGCAGCAGTTTTATACTAGATATGGTTAGCTCATAAATCCACAAGCTAGTTTGCTTCTTAAAAAATATAGTCAAAATATGTATAAATACTTTCAAATTATTTCTTTCTCAAACAAGAAAACAAATAGAAATAAAGGAAAGTAATGGAGAGGAGGGGGAAAAGAGAGTTAATGAAGAAAATACATATTAATCGTGTGTAGCTTATCTTCACTGCTCAACCAGTTAGAAGTCAAAAATAATCTCATATAAGAGAAAGTTTAAATCAATTTATATCTCTAAATTGAGATATAATTTCTTTTTGCCATCATAAGGATAATCACCACTATATTCTTGTTGACACCGAGGATCGGTCTAACTTAGGCTAGTGAGCCGGATGGTGAGCTGGAAAGCTGGAATTGATGATTAAGAGATCTAGTAGCTGGCTGGAGATTTTGAAGTGATTGTTAATGGCTAGATCTTTGATCCAATACCTGAATTGTTCCTAAAACATCACAAACAGAGGAAGTCTACTTGTTGGAGTTTGTTCGATGAAAGATCCTCTGATGCTTAAGTCAGATCACCTCAAGATAATAGTGGAAGTCCTAAGTGGAAGATATATAAAGAGAGAGAGCCAATGACAGAGTCAATCAGTGTGTCTATGAGGAAGAGGGAAAGAGAGAGCTAGGATCTCAACTATCTTCCACTCTATACTTCGTATGGACTGACTTGGGACTTTAAACTTAGTTTGACCTATCTAAAAGACCCTCAGTGATAGTTTATATAAGCTATGGCTGGAGCCCATCATGATCAGAATCTTAAGATGTGCGAAGAAGGCCATTGTGGATAGCCACTCACATGTTCAAAAGATAAGGTAAGATACATATCTCGTGGTTATGTACTCATTTGTCTTACTTCTAAATAATTTTAGAATCATTTTATGTATTTGTTCCTTTTGATTTTTTTTTGTTATTTAAAAATAACTTTTGGATTTGTCAGTCAAACATATAGCAAAGTACTACTACAGTTTCATAATAGTTTTTGGATCTTGATAGCTAAACATTTTTTGGCAAAAAATTATTTTGCCCCAAAATAGCTTTTTATATCAAGACACTATTTTTATCAAAAATTATTTTTTGGCCAAAAGCTACAACATCGCCAAACAGACCCTTACACTCACTTAAATTATAAATGTTGGTAAAATTATTTACCTCATGTGAAAATTAAATCAAAATTATCCTTGAATGAGGAGGAAGATGCACATTTTTTTATATATTTGGATGGTTATTATGTTATTTAAGTTTATTTTATTTTCCTTTTTTTTTTTGATATGGTATTTGGTTTCTATCTAATGTTAACGGCTAGACTAATGGTGGATGTTGGATTAAAATAAACTTTAGACTAGGAGTGTGCAACCAAATCAGTCAAACCACAAATCCAATGTGAGCTGCTAATTTTGGTTCAGATTGAATCAATTTTTTCTAGATTGGGTTCGATTTAGGTTTAAAAATTTTAGTAATCAAAAAAATTGGTTCAATTTTGATTTAAGTTTTAAAAAGTCTAATTTAAATTAAACCAACACATACATACATGTGCGCACACATATATAGATAAATGATAAATTAACCAGTTTACTTATCAATACCCCGATTCACTTCACATTTTCTTAGATTGTGCCCTAGACATTTAAAGGCCTCCGTATCCCTAAAATTCTCTATTGTGTTCATGCCTTCTCTCTCCTCCCACTCCGACTTTGGCTCTGATGGTTCATATCTCTCCTCTTATGCCGCTTCGACGGCTTGTGCCTCTCCTTTTCTTTCACTTCGGCTCTGATTTGTGCCTCCCCTCTCCTCCCACTCTAGCACTAGCTCGTGCCTCCCTCCAAATCTCTATTCTCCCACTCCAACACCCATTCTAACTCCATCAATTTATTGCACAAACTTATCATTCGTATCTCCAATTCACCATTGTGCCTCATCTTTCCTCCCACTCTGGCTCCACCTATTCTGGCTTCACCTATTTGTTGCATCAAATATAAGCTAATAATTTAGCTGATTTAACCCATCCCATAAGTTGCTCATTTAGCAGCATATTTATCCAATCCATAAGCTACCTATATTCAGCCTACAACCTAATTAATTGAATTAGATCGAACTGATTTTTTTGGATCAATCTAAATTGGTTTTTTTTTATTTGATCAGTTCGATTTTGGTTTCAGTTTTAGAAAAGTGATTTAAGTCAAATCGATTTGAAGATTGATCCCAAACTAGTCCGAATCAAATCTTGCACACCCATACTACTGGATTGTAGAATGCCTCAAGATAGGCAACTGGAGGTGGGACTAAAAATAAACATCACTTTTCACATATTAATATCTTTGGCACGAACAGATGAAGTAAGGCATGTAATCATTCAATGGCCTAGCAATCTTCTCTTGGATGTTAGTTGCTGTTTGTTCGATCTATTGCTCGCTCAACTTGCCTTAAAAATTTAGAGTTGATCACAAACAAACAATGCACTTGCAAGATTCTTTTTATTTTCCTTACTCTCAAATACTATAATGTGATTATATGGGATAGTTTTTAGTATCAAACAAATGTTAAAGAATTAAAAATCCATAGGGTTCAGGCTATATCTTTCATGCGAAAGAATGACTAATCTTATTTCAAGATGTCAACTGTTTGATTGCATCTTCTATAGCTTTCAAAACATGATATTAGCTTCGTAATCTATGTCATGGATAGAAGGAAGAGGTTTATCATCCTACAAAAATTGTGCAAAGCGTGATCCAATGGTTGATATTGCAAAAGAAGATCAATCATTCTTTCATGTGAAAATACAACTTAAATCCAAATTAATATCTGGCAAAATATGGTTGTCATACTTGTTGCACTACTATAGAGATTCCTTAGTGAACAGTGCCATTATTTGATCCCCACAGATGGCATAAAAAAGTATATATCAAGAAAAAAAAAATTTTGTAACTCAAATAAATCAACCTTATTTACAAAAAAAATCAACTTTGAAAGGAAAAAAAGTATGTAAGAGGCTTAATCCATGCATTCAGTCCAATGTTTGAGTAATATAGAGTTATTCTTTTGTTTTGATGAAAGAAAATTTTCAAATCTTCATTCCGATAAGGTAAGTCATCTCAACTTTATGCTTTAGTTCTTTTCCCTATGTTTTGTTACCGATCCCTTCTTAAGAGAAGGACCTCTCAAACCTTAGCCGTTATCTTCCTTCTTGCTTCAATGGAAACAACACTACTTCCCTCAAAATCATCTTCTAGTGATTCCACCAATCCTTCTCTTAGAACCTCGAAACTCGTTGCCGCACAGAATCTTCCCTCTCCACAACCACCGCCTCATATAGATTTGTCCTTGCCATCCTCAACTTTATTATTGCTAACCCCATCAACGAGCAGATCCATCTCGCTATCACCATCCACTTTCAGAACCACCTTCACTCCCATTGGCCCCCCTCCTCCTCTAATGACCTCTCCATCTAAGAAGTCAAAAAGAACTAAATCAAAGCTATTATCATCTTCCTCATGCTCAAAGTCCCCACCGCATCTGCCCCTAACTGTTTGAGGTCCTCTCTATCATCAGTTTCCATGACTTTCCTCAGACCAGCCCTCCCTCCTCCTTGAGCTTATCTCCAACCTTCGATCCATTACCGATGACTCCACTGTTAAATACCGCATTGGCACCACCAACTCTCTCTTCCTCAAGTTCTGCCACTCCTTCAACACCAACACTTTCTAGTTCTATCTCAAGTACTGCATTGATAGCTTTGCCACTTTCCTCCTTAAGGTCTTCCTCAAGACTGCCTAGCTTATCTCTGCTAATGCCACCACCGACTCCCCTGACATCCTTTGCCCCTTATTTGAGTACCAGCACCTCTACAACGAGATCTTCCATTCTCTCAATTCCATTGAGTAATACAAAGTTACAAACAAATTTTCATGATAATTATTATGACATCAGTCAAATTACGTAAAAGATAATTCTACTATATGTTGACTAAGTCTCAAGTTTCAAACTTTAGAAGGTAGAGTCAATATCAATTTAGGTACTAATTCAAGTCAACATTGACTCACAATATCAGTTATATATTGATCTAACTTGATTATTATAAGAATATCAATTTGAGTCTAAATTGATTTGTTTTATTATATATATTCTTTATAACCTCAAAAAAAGGAGCAATTAAGTATCCTAGAGATTGGATGAATTAGGGATTAGAGTTTATAAGGTAATCTTGTATCCTATAATCTCTATCTTTTATAATAAAGCTTTATCATTATTTCTACCTATAGATATAGGTCTATAAATCGAACCACATAACCATTAGTATGCTCTCATTTTTTTTTTAGTTTTTTTCTTTTCTCTTCTTATTTTTCTATCCTCTCTACCTATCTCTATTTTCATGACAGTGGTTATTCTTCTTTAGCAATTACTATAATGATGCACCATAATTAGTAAATCTAATTAATTTTTTAATTCAAAGTGTAATAGAATTAAAATAACATCAAATATCATATGCTACATCTCGACATCTTATTTGGACAATCTTGTGGTCTTTCCATCATGCATCACATTAGAACTATTAGCAAACGAGCCAACTAATTACTACAAGAAAATGGTGTATTAGTGATCAAATCCAATGACGGTCATGTTTAGGTTGACACTAATCACACATTATTGTGAGGATCAGTAGTTATGGTCAAAAATGATCGTGCATTTGTGACCATTTGTATGGTGCGTCACACTTAACACACTTTAGTGAGGATATTTTGATAGTGATCGACATTTATAAATATATATTTTGATGGCCACATATATGTGGTGATTTGAATAAACTGTATTTGTGATGGCCAACATAGATTGATCATTGTTGATGACTGATTTAGTGACCAAAGATGTCGATCCTCATTAAACATGTTATTTTTATGATCATTTTTTGTGGCCATCACAAATGCGTGAATCAATTCTAACCATTACAAATTTTTAATAATGTATGTATTTTATTTTTCATAAGAAAGTTGTTAATAATGACCCTTATATACAACCATCACTATTTAGTTGGCATAGCGATCAAAATTTATTTAATTTTTAGTGATCATATTGGGTAACCTTTATTGAATACTATTTCTTAGTGAGAGAAAGTAAAAGTCATCATAAATACAAGGATAGAAAATGAGGACCCCATATCTATATTGAGTAGTAGTCATTATAAGGTTATTAATAATATTGGCACAATGCAACCCTCATGATAGAGTTTTATTGTTTAATAGTATATATTTTTATATTAAGTAAGAGTTTTTATTTTCTATTCTATATATTAAGTCAAAATGGGTTATACGTGATGAATATTAATAATATTACGTGGCCATACAATATATGTTTAAAAATAGTGACATATATGTGTAAGATTTGATAATTAGCCTAGCAATGTATAGTTAGTAAATATAATATTTTCACCCTTGCAAGATTGTAATGATATAAAGTGCATAATTTTTTTAATCAAAACTATATACCACTCGATTAGATGGTCATTTTTTTTAACATAAAGTAAATAAGTAGAATAATTGATTGTTCGTTAAATAAAAAAGTATATTATATTATATTGGTGATGAGACGTGATAAAGATAAAGTAACAAGAAGAATATTGATACATATATGTAAGTGCAGTATAGAGTTGAGTCATGCATACAAAAATACATCACAAAATAAGGCACCTCCTTTTATGTAATTAATTAGAAGTGATAATTATCATATAATAATATATTTTATGATCGAATCAATAATTAATTCATGTAACAGTTACACATGATTAATTGATTTGAAGGTATAATTCATAGATTTTAATCAAGATTAATTAAATAGTATGAGTTCTAATATTTGTAAAATCAATTAGAATTGTATATAGTTAATTTATGCTTAATTCAGACATACAATATTAAGTTATATTGACACCTACTAGGACACATATTAAACGATTAAGTTAACTTAAGTCATAGACTAGTACAAAAGAAAAGATTAACTTAAGTCATCGACTAACCATGATAAAAAAAAAAAACTAATTGACTAGCCAAAAAAAAAAGCATGCCAAAACTAATTGATTAAGTTAACTTAAGTAATAGCCAAAAAAAAGCATGCCAAAACTAATTGATTAAGTTAACTTAAGTAATTTCTTCAAAAAGATTAACTTGAGTAATAGTCAAAAAAAAGCACACAAAAAAAAATCAATCTCCAAAAAAAGGGCACGCCAAAGCTAATTGATTAACTTAAGTAATAGCCAAAAGAAAAAAAATCAACCTCTTAAACTCTCAACACGGTAAACGAGTGAGCTAAGGAAGGGTTTGGAAAATTTTTAGTGCTAGTTTGAAAAATTTTGGGTGCTGGTTTGAAAAAATTTTGATATTGGTTTGAAAAAATTAGGGCAATATTTTATATCTTGATAGAAAGAAAAAAATTGAAGGAAAAAAGAGAGAAAAAGAATGAGTGAGAGAAAGTTAGATACAGAGTACATAGTGGAAGTATGGGTTATTGAAGATATCAAAAAAATTTTGGCACTAGTTTGAGAAAATTAAGGTGCTGGTTTGATAAAATTTAATTTTTTTCTTTTTTTTTTAATTCTAGCTTTGTCTGATTTGATTTTTTTTTCTTTTTAGGAGTGTTCGTGTGTTTTGGTGTTCGATTGGAGATTTTTTTGATTATCTGCACTTCAATTTTTAGTTCGTATATTGTGGAAGTGTAGGTTCATTGTGAAAGTTACATTTCTACTATCTTTATTTGTCATCTTTGTATGGTATTCTTTTTATATTTGATTCTCTTGTTGATTGACTTTTCTATGAGATGTCCTTTTCAAATAATTCTAAATATTATGCCACTTGTTCTAAGATTGAGTATCCATATGCTCTATACTATTTTTTAATAATCCAAGCCATATGACATTGTAATTTGGATAACTTATAGTTGGAGATATTTATTTTATTCTAATATGCCAAAACGCATGTGAAAGATTCTAGAATCAGCTCCTTTTGTTGCAATTGTAGGCTGAATTGGAAGAAAATATCCATTTGTTGATTTTCACATCATAGTGTTTGATATTAGTCTGCAAATAGTATGTTATCTTTATTGGTATACTCGTACGATTGCTTATCCTACTTCTTAGATAATTTAACCATGATACCTTATTCGTAATCAGCTTATTGGTAAAATTTTTTGAACTAATTTTCCAACATTCTTAAAGTATGTATGGATTCTTCAAATTGAAATATTTGGAATTTAGTTTTTCACTATTTAATAGAATAAATGTAATAGTTCAAGAACCATATAACATTATTCAGTTGACTGATATTATTTTCATATTACTAAGCATCTGCATGTAGAACATGGTAGATATTAATTAGTTCTAGTATGCTTCTTTTTTAAAAAGTAATTTCCTATTATTCAATGTGTTTGATTTTTATCTGATCTCGTGTAATTTTTGTTTATGGAGTTAACTTCTCTCTTTCACTTAACATGCTTTTCACGATTTACGTAATGACATGATATCTTGAATGCTTCTTTTTGTCAAATGTTTATTTTCTATAGTATTAATTTTACTTGCTAGCATTAGGCTTTTTTCTTAAAGAATTTATTATCAAGTGTTTATTCATATAATTTTTTTATTTTTATACTAATAGCATAATGGATAAGACTTGGATGAGTATAAAGGATAGACTTAATAGAGAATATGAGAAGGGTATTGATAATTTCTTGGTGTTTGCATACTCTAATAAGAAAGTAGTAGGGAACAACAAAATTTTATGCCCTTCTATCAACTGCAATAACGGTTTGTATAAAGAGCAAGCAAAGGTGCGTGAGGATATTATAATGAGCGGTATGGTGCCTAATTATACAAATTAGTACCATCATGGAGAGGATATTTTGGATATGGTCAGAGATGATGCATCGTCTAATGATTCTATTTATGATGAGAATGAGGACATTATGGACATGTTAAGAGCTGCATGTGGATTACCAAATATTGAATCTAGTTTTCGCATAGAAATTGAACCTAATGAGGGTGCAAGAAAGTTTATAAAATAATAGAAGAGGTCGAGACTCCACTGCATGCAGAAGTTTTGGATTTCTCAAGGTTAGAGTTTTTGACTGATCTCTTGCATGTGAAAACTCTTAATGGGTGGACCGATAAATCCTTTGATATGTTGCTTTAAATTTTTAGAAAAGCATTTTCAAGGATTAAAATTTTTTAATAAGTATTATGAAGCTAGAAAATTTATTGATGACTTTGGTCTCAACTATGTTAAGATCGATGCATGCCCTAGCAATTGCATTCTATTTTGAAAGAAATATGAGAAGGCTGAAGTTTGTCATAAATATGGTGCATCGAGATGGACTTCAGGAGTAGTAAAAGAAGTAAAAAAATAAGTCAAAAATTATGTTAAGACTCTTAAATACTTTCCACCGAAGCTTCAACTTCAAAGAATGTTTATGCATCCTGAACTGTTGAAAATATGAGATGGCATCATGAGAAGCAGTATAAGGATGATATAATGAGATACCCAGTTGACTCCTCTGCTTGAAAAAGTTTGATGAACTTCATCCAACATTTGCCTCTAAGTCTCAAAATATAAGGCTAGCATTAGCCAGTGATGGTTTCAATCCATTTGGGACCATGAACATTTCTTACAGTACTTAGCCTGTTATTTTAATTCCTTATAATTTGCCACCTTGGCTACGCATGAAGGAGCCTAATTTCCTATTAACTCTTATTATTCCTGGGCTGAAGGCACCTGAAAATTCAATTGATGTTTTTTTGCAACCTTTGATTAATGAGTTGAAGGAGTTATAGAAATTAAGGGTTCTAACCTATGATGCTAATAGGAAGGAGAATTTTAACATGCAGACAGTCATTTATGAACCATAAATAATTTTTCTACTTTAGAAAATCTATCTGGATGGTCAACAAAAGGGCAATGGGCTTGCCCTTCATGTAATAAGAAAACTCGTTCCCTTTACTTGCCTAATGGTCATAAACTTTGTTGTTAGGGTCATCGTCGGTTTCTCCTGGATGGACATTTTAGCGAGATAAAAGAATGAATGCATACTTTGATGGTAGGCCAGTTGAGGGTGAAAAGCCTCAACAACTTTCAGGGGATGACATCTTGCAACAGTTAGAGTTACTAAAAAGAAAAGTGGTAAGAAACAAAGGAAGAAAAGGAACATTGATGATTAGGTTACAAATTGAAAAAAGAAGAGTATTTTCTTTGAACTGTCGTATGGGAAGGATTTGTTAATTAGACATAACTTGAATTTTTGCACATTGAAAAGAATGTGTGTGACAGTGTAATTGGAATGTTGTTAGATATTAAAGGCAAATCAAAAGATGCTAATAGTGCACATAGGGACTTGAAAGAGATGAACATTAGAGAAAACCTTCACATTAAAGTAGTTAATGGAAAGGAAGTGAAGCTTGCTGCATGTTACAATTTATCATCTGATGAGAAAAGAAAATTATATGAATTCTTAAAAGATATGAAGGTTCTAAATGGATTTAATTCAAATATTTCAAAGTGTGTCAACTTGAAAGGAAAAAACTGCAATCACTGAAATCACATGACTGTCACATCTTAATACAGCATTTCATCCCTCTTGCAATTAAAAGTTTGCTAGCTAATAATGTGTGTGATGTCTTAATGGAATTGAGCAACTTCTTTAGAGAGTTATGCTCAAAGACATTGAGACATGAGAATCTAGAATGATTGGATTCAAGTATTGCAGTAATACTTTGCAAACTTGAAATGATATTCCCATCAGTATTTTTGGATGTGATGGTGTATCTGCTAGTCTACTTGGCAAGGAAGAAACTTCTAGCTGGACCGGTCTACTATCATTGAATGTATCCTATTGAAAGGTACTTAATCTTACTATCACTAATATCCGAATCCTATCTCTTTAATTGGTTTGATTTCACTAATTCTGGTGTGTTTGAATATGTGTATTCTAGGTACTTACATAGGTTTAAATCTTACATGCGTAATAAGAGTAGGCCGGAGGGGTCAATAGTAGAAGGTTACCTATCTAAGAGTGTTTAATTTCTTGCTTATGTTATTTAAAGAGAATAGAGACTAGATTCAATAGGGTGGAAAGGAATTATAAAGGTGGTGATGCTACAACAGAAGGTTCTCTTTCTATTTTCAAGAATATTGGATGTTTCCTACATGGAGTTACTTATCTCCAATTATCCATGGAGGAATAACAACTTGCTCACCTTTATGTTTGATAAATTGTGAAGAAGTTCTGCCTTATATTGAGTAAGATGATCTCACTTATCTTTTCAAGTTTCCACCCTGTTACTACAACTTTTAATTTCATAAATTTAATGCTATTTATAAATTTGGTTCTGACCCTACATATATACATGGCCATATGAAAATGTAGAGAGCATAAAAAGATTGTTGATGCTACATATCTGAATATGACTGCCAAAGAGAGAGAGAGTTTGCATATTAATCAGTTTTCTAAATGGTTCAGTGAGCTAGTAAGATAAGCTTGCAACCTATCTTTTTGTCACCACTTAGATTTAAATATATTTCATTTCTAGTAAATTAAATTTTATTTTCTTTTATTTTTTTTACATAATTTTTACTATAGATTGAGCATTCAGCTAGCGTTGAATTTAGTTCAGAGTTGATGTCTCTACCTATGGGATCTGAAACTGAGGTGAACTCATACACGGGATATATTATTAATAGATATAAGTTCCAGACACGTGATAGAGAGAAAGATAACAAGTTTCAAAATAGTGGAGTGGTCATAAAGGGTGAAGCAAGTAGATATGCTAGTGCACGAGATAGTAATCCTACAATTGATAATATGGACTATTTTGGGGTGCTAACTAAAGTTCTAGAATTGAAGTATTATGAAGGAAAGTATATGTCTTGTTCAAACATGATCGGAGAGATATGCATACCGGTGGGAGAATGAAAGTTGATGAATATGAAATCATATCTGTAAACTTTACTCGGTCTTTACGTACTAATGATCTTTTTATGCTAGCCTCCCAGACTGAACAAATATTTTATGTCAAAGACATGAAAGAACCTAATTGGCTTATTATTTTCAAATCCCAACCCCGTGACTTTTATGATGTGCCTTCTGAGATAGATGAAGTAATAGAGGTTGAGGTTTACCAACAGAATGAGATATATGTTGATCAAAATTTAATCTCGATTGAAGATATGGTGATAGATATCGTGAGAAATGACATTCTAAGTATAAAAATCGAATTAACAATATCCCCTCCAATAAACCAAAAAAGAAAAAGGGGCAAGAAGACTTAAGACAGTAATTCTATGAGGCAAAAGAAAAAGAGAAATGATCCTCTTGATGATTTTATTGCCTCAAATTGAGAATATATTTTTGCTTCATGACAATCTTTAATTCTTCCAAATTATACTGTTTGAGATTGAGAGCATTATTCTGGTTTCATGTTTACTACTCTCAATTCTATTTTTTTTATATTGTTTATTTATTATGGTCAGTTTTAGCATATCAATAAATATTTCAGATGAATAATATCTCAATAAGTTCAGACATCACAATAATTCAGCCTTCAAAGAAAATAATGCTAGTAAAATCTGAACCTTATTTCTTCATAAAGTTCCAGCATTACTTTTTTTTTATCTGATTTTAGTATTTGTAAAAAGTATATTCAACAATAATACAAAGGCTTTGCATTAACTAATTAAACTTATCTAATAAAAGAAAAAGGACTCATAGACAATCAAAAGCTTTAAAACTTAGTACTTTATTATCGGGACAGAAGTTACCATTGGATTTTAATAATGAGAACCAGACTGTAGGTCCAAACTCCAACCTTTTTAACACCTACCTTGGTGTTTTAATGAGAATCAATGAGGATGCTCCAATTATATATGAAAAATGGAGCCATGTCCCTCAAGAAAAGAAAGATAGGTTGTACCTCAAAGCACAGGTACAACATCAAATTTTCTTGCTGTAGTTTCTTTTTTCTCTATATATTCAATTTGATTAATTCTTGGCATGTAGTATATCATGTCTAACATATGGCTTTATTTGCAACCACTCTCTAATCTCTTACTCCCCACATCTCTTTTTGTTAGGAAAAAATTGATTTTGTAGAAACTGAAAATAGAAAGAAATGGATTCTTCAAAAACTAAGAACTAAATACTCAAACAAGAAGAGCAACTTGAAAGCTAAATATTACGACAAGTACGATAATGATAAGGAGCATATTGCAAATAGCCCTTCAAACATTACCTCTGAGGATTGGACTTTGTATCTCCGACAAATTGGATCCACTCAATTTCAGATGATAAGCTGACTTCATAATCTCAATTCACTAGTTCTTGATTATCATATCATAAACATCCTACTAGCTCTAGATCCTACAACCTCCTGTGTTTGTATCATTTATAAAACTTGTTAACTCTGTCATGTAGAAAGTTTGTAGGAGGAATAAAGATAATCATTTCAAGTAAATAATGACCAAGACAACATATGCAAGGAGTTGTGTCTTAGTCCGAGCTGAAGAGGTAAAGTATCTTTATCCCTTCATAATTTTAAATTTTCAATCACTTTCTACCATGCATGATGTTAACTAACTATTTCTTGATATTTATATAGAAAGAAAAATTGAAGCGTGAACTTACCAAATTTGAAATATTTCTTGCCATACATAAATAGAAAGATGGAAGTGTGTCAGATGAAACTATAAAAAATATGATGGTAAAGCTTTATTTCTTTTCCTTTAACATAGTTATCATGTCAATGTTCTAATACTATATGTATTTGTTATTTT
This sequence comes from Elaeis guineensis, assembly GCF_000442705.2. Lineage (NCBI taxonomy): Eukaryota > Viridiplantae > Streptophyta > Magnoliopsida > Arecales > Arecaceae > Elaeis > Elaeis guineensis. Next base: position 95,241,164 of record NC_026003.2, on the reverse strand, counting down.
ATGTTGATTGTTTATAATATGATTTTATAATTAAATAAAATAATTGGAGTTGGCTTAGATAGATGACATCATGCTTTTGAGATATTGCTGCATAGTCTAAATACTGCATAAATTCAGCATTGAGTTATTGCGACTAAAAACTGTTGATATAAATATATTTAATAGAAAATTGAGCATAACTTCTTCTTTGGAATATTTAGTACTAATCATAACTTTTTAAAAATAATCATGATTTGAGTAATTACTTTATATATGCTATAGTATATTTCTTCCTTTAGTGATCTTGATCTGTGATTCGTTATGTATACAAGTTTTATTTTATTTTAAGATCAATGAATATAGTTATTTTTTTTCTAAGAATTGATCAATCTTCCTACGTTGTTTTTCTTTTTTGATAAAATATGGTTAATTTCAAGTTTTATGAGGCTATACAATTGTATGCAGTTCACTCCAGCTATTGATGTCTTTTAATTTGTTGATTTTGGTATTTGTTTGTCATTCTTATGTCAATTTCATACTATTTGTTTATTATTTCTCATGCAACATCTCATATTTTTATGCTATTTTAGTCGATTTTGTTGATTCTGCCCTTGCATGTGTTTATATTATTGCATCCTTTATTTGTTTTTGCCTCTGTTCAAATTAAATTGATGATTCAATTATGTTTGACATAGGAACAAGTTTAAAATTTATCAAATCAAACTTCTGAGAAAAACTCTGACATGCTTGTGGATGAAGCATAATTTTCACTCAAGTTGTAGGCAACGAGAGACATGGATGTGTATGATTGTATGTTCTTGATCCTACACCAACTACTATTTTTACAAAATCTCCAACTAAATCATAAATGATCTCTCAATTAGATCAAGCAAGCAAGTAAAATATTGAAATGCAAGAAGTAATTAAACATTTGAAACAGCAGCTTGACGATGACAGGAGACCGTTAGAATAAGATAGGCAAATATAGATGCAATTTATGGAAGGATTTAGAAGAAATTTTAGTCCCAACATGGTAACTTCTGTTTCATTTAAGAAGTTGTTATGCCATACCAATTAATCAAGTAGATTTTTTTTTTGGTTTATGTTAGTTTAGTTACTAAACTGCAATCAGTCTTCTATTTCTTCATAGTACTACAGTTTTTTTTTTCTTTGATAAATCTTGTAGTAGGCATTCAAATTAAATGGTCACTTTACTTTAACCAACTTGATAATTTTTTTATTTATGTTAGCTTACATATTAGCACCCATCTTTGATAAATCTCACTTCAAAATTTTTCTTTTGTCGAGCTTCCTTTTGACTATGCTTTTTTATCTGTTATCTCACTCTTGACTTCTAAATTTTCTGTCTTTTTTGAATATGGATTAGTTCTTCGTCCTTACTACTGTCTCTGCTACTTTGCTACTGCTGTCATGTTTGAAGTTCAAGATGGAGCTGCTCTTCAATTGATTTCAGTAGCAATTGGAAAGTAGTCTACTGCTGCTGCTATGTTTTTTATTTTTTTTGTTGATGGTGGTTCTTTTATTTATTGTTTTTCTAGTGAAGCAATGTGCTTAAAATTTTAAGTTGTGTTTCTGATCCTTGTTTGCCTCTTGTCATATTTTTAGCTGGTGTAATGTGTTTATGTACTGTGTGTTCTTTTGTTTTAGAGTAGACAGGAAAGTTAGGCTCTTGAATCAACTCCTAGTTGATTGTTTATGTTTGCTTCTATTTTATTAATAAAATTATATTCTATCTTGCTGATAAAAAAAATATCGATGGATCTTCTCCTTATTAAATGTGATTGTAGAGTGGCGAAAGTGCAACAAAAAGATCTACAAGTAATGAAAGAGCGCCAAGTGATTAGGTTGAGCTTGAACAAGATCCATAGTAGCATAAAGAAATTCATGACTCTACAAAAATGTTGGATACACAAGCTATGAATTTGGTTTTATGTATATGATTTTAGGTTACATTACTGCATATATAGCATTCTAGATGTTTATCCGTACATTATGTTATCAGATGATTTTGAATCCTAGTTTTTTAGTGTTAATAAAAATCTTATTGCTTCGTTTAAATTATGTGTTTAAAAGGCAACAGTGACAGCCCCAAACATCTACTATTTCTGTCATAATTGAAGAATGAAAGGCCATCATAAAAAGATAACTCATTAGTGACGATATTCAGAGGTTATAAAAAGGTCATAATTGATAAATGAAAAGCCATCACAAAAGGATAATTCATTAGTGACGACCTTCAGAGGTTATAAAGAGGTCACAATTGATAAATTGAGTGGTCACACTATTATATCTACCATGACCAAAATAAATATACACCCTCACAAAAGCATGTTTTTAATGACTAATGCGGTTGTCACAAAAACTTAAGAGAGAACTTAATTTCTTCTCACTAAAATAATGATCGACCCTCATAATAACCAAATAATAATAATGAGGGTCATATTTGACTATCATTAATAATTGCAAAATAGACATCATGAATCTGGTTACTAATGGACATAAACAATGATGAAACACATAAAAGCCATCACTAAAATCTTTTATGAGGTGACTTATAGTGACGATAAGTGATGGTCGATTTTTTTCTCACAAAAAGCTTTAGTGATGGTTTTTCTTTCTTTTAGTGAGGGCCAACGATCCTCATTAAAACTCAATTTTCTAGTAGTGAATAATATTCTATATGAAGCAAGTAGCTCAAATAACTCGTTGATAGGTCAAAAAAAATATAAAATTTTAACCCTTAGCCAATATGTAGCAAATCATGTAAGTAGCAATATATACCTTGATCGATATTATGTACTATTATCTATCGATCCACTAAATCCACTAGTATAAAAAAAATAGTCTCAACTCATTCAACAAGCATGCTTTATTTTCTTAAAAAAAAAAAATCATTTCCTTAAGCACCTAGTTATTAGCTAATTTAATATTAGATAAAACTAATCATTTTGGAGGTATATATGCACCAGCATCTTTAGCATTAAATTTTAAACTATTATTTTAGTAGTTTTCTTTAGATCCAAAGATCTTTAGGATTATCAAAATTTTAATAATGACTTCAGAAGAATATAGTACAGCTTTCTAGAATGAATAAGGATAGGTCGTTGAATCAAAGACATAAGCTTGAAATCACAAGACACTATAACAAACTTAGATGGAACCACTAAGTAAAAAAATGAAGATACTTTTTATTTTGGATAAGTGTTAGTGGCGAGATAATATCAATAATATTTGCCTCAAATAGATAAAATAGAGATTGCTAATAATATTTTGAAAGAGTAAGAACAATCATTCTATAAAAGTAGCAGTCCTTCCTTTGATCAACAGTCTTCTTTGGAATGATACATACATCTTCACAATACAACTGTATACATAATGTATTGCATGTTTAGATTATTATTAAAAAAGTTATGATTAAAAGTTTATTTAAAAATTAATTATTATAAGAATTACAATTATAATTGAAGTCTTCCCTCAAAATTCTATTATAATTAGAATTATTTGTTTCTTAAATATATATAATCGAAGTCCATATGTAAAGAGGACTATACCAATTTTTTATAAGTGCTTTCACCCAAGTTATACTCTAGATAACTTCAATTTAATTGGAAGATCCATTGGCACTCATAATATTTGTCAAAATAAAAAATTAGAATCTGCTATGAATATATTACTCTTTAAACATGTTCATCTAAACTCATAGAGATTTTTACAAGAAGGAAAGCATACTAGGAGCCCTCCTCCTTGTCATCAAAATAAAGTAAGAAATTCTCTCTCCAATCTCTCTTACTTGCTTTCTAAAGAATTACTTCATGCCTCTAAGTACAACTCTCCTTGATTTGACTATATGAAGAAGTAGCATCAACTTTTTTTTCTAATCTCTATTTTTGTGGCAGTATGAGTTCAAAAGAAGACCTTGAAGTTTCATCAAATAAAAAAGATTTTGAAGCAAAGAAGCACCCTCGAGATCTCGACCTATCTTTGAATAAGAGGAAGATATCAATTGAAGAACTGAAAAGTAAACTCAACCATATGGAGGATGAGATGAGAAAGACGTTGGCATCAATAGGTAATGGTGATGAAGAGGAGATGAGAAAGTAATTACAGTAATGAACAGCAACTATTATGGCCATCACAACTGCTTGATGGAAGATCTTGAGCAAAGAATCGTCCTCAAGATCCCGACCTACCCCTAAAGAAGAGAAAAATATTTCAAAAACTGAAAGAAAACTCAACTAGATGGAAGAAGAGTCTAAAACGACAACAAAAATGATGAAAAATGATAAGTCCACATTATAGTTGTCTATACAAAAAATTGTATACTAAAGTGCAATGATACAGAAAGCTTATACAAACATTGTTGGAATTGGACATTGACTAGCACCATCACCTAGGTTTGTATTAAGAAAGATGCTTTGCGAGACCTACATCAATCATGAGAAGAATCGTCTAGAGAAGGAGGTAAGAAATGTGCTCCTTAATATAATGATGGAGGAGGAGAAGCAACTCATGATGGAGGAAGGCACAGGAGATGGATTAAGGGTGACGATTCTTGATTAGTAGGTACAAGTATATTGTATGAACTTTAAAATAATATGCAACATCAAGTATTTTTTCTGAAAAATCTTAGTTACCATTAGTTCATTGTGGATAATAACTTAAAGTATAGTGAGATCCTAGAGATGAAGAGGTGGCCCAATCGGAGAGAAAGGGTGCTCAAGGGATTACGGATGGGGAGCTTCTATTGCTGATAGTAAATTACAAGGATGATTTTGATGAAAAAATTTATCAAGAAAATATAAATGTTATTATCAGATGAAAAGGAAGCCCTCGATGTATTGCTACTTTTGCACAAGAAACCAATGATTTTGGATTGTTTGTCTCTTCATTAAAATTCTTCCTACTGATATTCTCTTACTCTAATTTAGTTTTCTAGCATATATGGTGCATAAATAGATAGATTAATTTATGGATATATATAATTATGGATAGATGGTTATTATTAAATATCATTATTATTATTGTTGTTTTGTTATTATATTATTACTATTATTAGGGTTTTGCAAGAATATTATTATATGATTTTTTATAGTTAAGAGTTTTTCTAGGGTGCTATTATATTATTCTAGTCATCCATGGATAAAAAATATTTGAGGTAATAATTATAATAATAATTATTATTGTTATTGTTATTATTTTCAATATTGTTGCCTTTGACTTTATTATCCCGTGAACAGTTTTATTACTTTTGAGTGCACTATTCTTAGACTACGCTCCCATCCTCTAACTCAAGTACGGTATGATTTATTTCATTATCATGGTTGGCAGTATATTGTCAAAAAATTATTACATAGACGTATAATTTCATCTTAGAAGCATAGATTATAAAAATTATAATTACATAAAAGATGATAAGTTACAATCATACAAAATAAAGATTCACCTTTATTCTTGGATACTATAGATATAGAAAGAATGATTGCTAGCTTTGGCTCATTATATATTAGTAATATTTAGAAAAGCAGATGAGATCCTAAGTTACAATAAGAAAAAGAGAATATATATAAAGAAAGCATGCTTCAGCGTCCAACCTTCTAAACCACTCAGTCTATTTTAGCATGAAATGAAAAACTATCCAATCCTCTCAAAAATGGTATAGTAATTTAAATCATGGAAAACAAATTAGAATCAAGAGGTTTCCCTCTAGCCCTACAAACAATCAAAAGATGGATAGAATTGAAATAAAATCTATCACCTGGCAAGAAATCCAAAGAGGCATGTGCAAAAAAATAGGTTGAACCTTAAATTCGATCCAAACTTGTCTTTTCGATTTGATTTAAATCAATTTTTCTAAATCTGATTTGGTGTAGGTTTGAAAAAATTTTGAATCAAAAAAAATTAGTTTGGTTTCAGTTTAAATTCTTAGAAAATCAATTTAAACTGAACCGATCTCCAACTATTAGCTTTCTTCAAACTAGCCCAGACTTTACTTAATAAAAATCAGTCCATCGCTAATGCATTCTCTCTCATCCATGCATCTTCTCTCTCATATGATTCTCACTCACATGTCCTCCCTCTCTCTCTCATGATTGTCACCTGCACCTCTTCTCTCTCTCATGATCTCTCTCATGCATCCTCTCTCTCATGAGTGTCACCCACATTCTCTCTCTATTCCTTCTAAGAGAGAAGAGAAAATCCTATATGAGAGCAATTAAGTTCCAATTCCTCTTCTCTCTCCTTGTCATCTTGTCCTCATCAGATTTGGTAGTTGCACTACTAATTGATGTGGAACTAATGCTGCATGAGGCAGAAAGTGAGATAAGGAGGTAGTAGCAAATGGTGGTGATGATCATGACACTGATAAGATCGAGCACAAGCGAGATTTTTGGTCTCCTCGATCATAGTGGGCATTGTGTTGAACTTGACTAACGTAAAGAAAAGGATGGTAGAGGCGGAGAAAAGGCTACAAGTGCTGAAAGGGGTGAAGTTGAAGAGGTTCTTTGGTTGGTGATGATGATGAAGATGATTATGGTGAGATGGATGATATAGGCAATTCATTAAAGCAAGAGGCAGCCTTCGTACTAAAGATGACGACGAGGCCAACAGTGGTAGTGACAGCAACCTCGATTGGATCAAGATAGTTGTAGGCTGAGAAGATGGCTGGGATATAGATGCAAAAGTTGTCCAGATGCTGACAGTTATCTTAGACAGTATTCAACAAGATTCTTCACAAATCTCTCTATCTTTATAGATCTTTACCAATGTTTACCTCTAACGACCATCGACAAGGTGTCTCAGTTCTCACTCTATCTGATAATTATTTGATTGCTAGGCTCTCGATAACTCTCTCCTTCTCTTTTTTTTGGATAAGAGAAGGAAGCATTGCTTAAAGAAAAAGTAAGACATTATACAATATATTAAGTCCATCGTGAGGGGACAAAAAAACCCCCAACATTCCTCAATATTTTCAAAACACAAAATAAAAGCCAAAAGCATGGAAACTAAATAGCATCTTGTTACAATATAGATAGCCAATTTATAGCTGAAATCTCTATTATTTAAATTATGTAGGTGTTGACAAGGATCTGAAGAGATACAAGCCAGTATTGTAGTTTTGCAAGGATTGACTAGACCCTGAGACACTTACATTATATCAACACTATCTATAGTATTGGCAATGATCTTTAGCTCTTGGAGAGATAGATGAACTTAGCTCAGATGCAGATCTATGATATAAGTGATAACAGAGCTTACAACTAATACAAGTAACCAAAGATAGCCCATACATTTTTGTAATTGATAACAGAGTTGGATATATAGCACCCCGTAGTAATGGATTAGAGTTGGATATGTAGCACCCAATAGTAATAGATTTATGATACATGATTCTTACTCGGGACAGGCTCCTCCCAAACTTGTTGTCCTTGCTTCCTTGATAGCCTTCCATTACAACAGTTAAGAGTAACATTAGGACTCACAAATATTAAAATTATTAAAGATGGATAACAAACTCATTCATAGCATTCCCAACCTACAACTGTTTCATCATCTTCCTTCAGATTCTGGTCCTCCTATACACAGAAAAACAAGATAGCTTGCCAAGGTTTATTGATAGAATCAGCCAGCTTGAAACAGCAATATTAAAACAAGTATATATAGAAAGACCACCATCTTTTTGTACCAATAACCATGAGAGCATAAACCAAAGATTTGAAAAAAAAAAAAAAAAAAAACCAAAGTTCTCCTTGTAAGAGAGTGTCTGCATGAAATGTCAAACTTTGAAACTCATAGAGGAAGAGAAAATGAAGCTGAAACAATATAAAGGAAAGACAACATGACCCCATCCACCCAGTTTCTAGCTTATCCCGCCCCATTTCAACCTCTTCTAATATAAGCAACATTAGATCCATTTGTTTGTTGAATTGCAGCAAAAATAAGATCAATCAGATCCTCATGGCCCCATAGAATCTCTTTAGTAATTGCTTATCTTGCCAAATAGTCCGTTGCTTGATTGACTTCATAATAAATATGAGAAATATAACAGCAACTACAAGAAGCTTTCAAAATAAAAGATCGCACATAAGTGAGTTATATTTAATCTTACATCCTGAAGAGTGTTGGAGTCAAGATATGATAGTAGAAGAATCCCTCTCTAGCCAAATAGATCAAGCACCCAATTCATTGATTGTAGTCCTAACACCTAACCAAGCTGCAGTAAGCTCAGCAATGGGCACTACTAAGGGTAGCAAGGATTTGCCACGAGCTCATATCAATTTTTTGGATTCATTTCAAATTACAAAACTCGCTGCAACTTGATTACCGAAGGAGGCATCAAAATTTATCTTCAATACCCTAAAGGGAGGAGGCAACCATGACACTGTGTTAAGGTTATGAAGTGATAGCTACTATTGCATAAAATTACCTCAGTATAATAAATAGATACCAACGGAGGTATGGACAAAGATACTTGTGTATTTCTCTGATAAAGTCAAGGCTTTAATGATAATTTATTATGGTGACCGGGTATTTTGCTGAAACAGTTGCTCATTGTGACCATTCCAAATAATTAAGGCAATATAAGTATGCATAGATTTATGTCTCTCACATATCTTTATTTGAAAAAAAAAGTTCATCAATATTTGCACAGAGTCAGGATAAAACCTTACTCTGCAATGGTCATACAGAAATTGCCAGCACTCGATAGCATAAGGACAATGAATGATAACATGACTACAATCCTTTTCCAAACGATATTGATTACAATAGATAGCATCATTTAGAATAATATTATTCCTAACTAAGATAGATTTACATGGCAGTTTATCCCACATTAGTCTCCATTAAAAATTTTTATCCTGGGTGAAACTTTAAGTTTTCACATCTATCTAAAATTATGTCGGTATTCAAATACTATAAATTTTCACAAAGAGGATACATATCAAATAGGAGAGTATTTAGCATTCTGCTATTATTCCAAACTAGCTAATCAAGCGAAGATCTGTAAGCAAGAGATATATTATAGATCTTCTTCATCATTTCAGCTCCAAATAAAAAGTTCAGGATATCAACATCCTAAGTTAAAGAAGGAGAAATAAGATCAAGGACTTTCAATTTATCATAATAATTGGACATCCATATTCAAAATGGTTGGCCACTTAGAGATTGATAGGTTAGAGATCGAAAGATCAGACAACATAGGAATCTCCTATCCAGTGCCTACCAACTAAATAAATTAGTTTTGCACAATAGATTCTTGAGCACATATTTTTCTCCATATAAGAGAATAGCATCAAGGCTTGATGTAGTCCTCCCAGGATTCTAAAAATAAATATTTCACCATCATCACTTGTGCCCATAATATATCAGGATATAAGATCAGCTGTGCTGTCAACTTGGTTAAGCAAGCCTTTCAATGGCACATGAGAGAAGAGAGACCAAGACCCCCTTCATTTTTTGACATATAAATATTATCCCAGGCTATTAAATGAAGGCCTCTACAATCAAAGGAGTGTCTCCATCGAAATGCTCTAAACTTTCTTTCAAGCCTGGACAACACAGCTACTAGAATGGGGGTGTATGATATTGAATATAATGGAATAGCTGATAGCACTGAATAGAGTAAGATTGCTCTACCAGCCATTAAAAGTATTTTTCACTTTCCAGTAGTAATCTTAGCCATTAATTTATCCATCAGAAAGTTGAAGTCCTTAGCTTTATAGTTTGTATCCCTTATAGGCAAACCTAAGTATTGCCCAGTTCCTTACTAATGAGAGATATTAAGAAGGTATAATATCTTATTTTTAACATATATAGATGAGTGGGAAGACTACATATGATTTATGATAATTAACTACCTATCCAGATAAAGAGCAAAAGATTTATAAAATCAAAATAAATATTATTGCATCTCTCACAGTAGCTCTAGCCATTAAGACACAGTCATCAACAAAAAGGATATGTGAAACAATCAATCCTTCTCTAGAATGGTAAGCTCTCAATAGATTTTGTTAGATAGCATAGTTTAAAAATTTGGATAAGATATCAGAAGAAAAGATAAATAGATAAGGAGATAGCGGACACCCTTGCCAAAGGTCTCTCATTAGAGAGAACCAATTAGTGACCTCACCATTGATAAGGATAGCAAAACTAGTATCAAAAACACATGCTTTAACCCATTTAATAAAATTATCACGAAATCCATAGTGATGAAGAATATGGAGGAAGAAAGGCCAATGAATACGATCATAAGCCTTTTCTATATCAAGTTTCAGCATTATCAAACTTCTTAAAGGAAGAGTTCTACTCAATGAGTGCAAGATCTTTTGAACCACAAAATATTCTCTTGAATACTTCTTCTTTGCACAAAGGCCTCTTTTTCTTTTGAAATAATAGTTGGCAAAATAGATTTCAACATATTAATCAAAATCTTTGCTATAATTTTATAGATCATCTTGCATAGGTTAATAGAGGTCTATAGTCATGTACTACCTTAGGGTTAGGCTTCTTTGAAATGAGAATAATATGAGTTCTTTTCCAAACTTCTGGGAGAAAATTTTGATGAAAGAAAAATTTAACAACAACAATGACTTTCATTTTTTCTTGATAGTAATGACTTCAATTTTGATAGTGTAACAAAATAATTGAAAAATAAAATTTGAAAAACCATTGGGACCGAATGCTTTATCAGGATGCATACTTCGCAAAGCATCAAGAATCTTGTCTTCTATAATAGTTATAATTAAAGAATCATTCTACTCTGCTGTCACCACAGACAAAGTAATATGTAGTTCAATATCTTGTAAATGCTGATCTGCTTGTCATCTTAGTTGAAAATGCTACAACAGCATGATCTTAATTTTATCACCACCATCAATTCTATCTCTCTCATCATTCTTAAGAAAATTTATCTTGTTTCTTCTTCATTAGAGTATGATGGCTCTATGGAAGTATGCAGTATTTGCATCTTCTTTTTTTAATCATATGACTTTCAACTTTTGCCGTCAAAAAATCTCTTGCATGATCAGATTACTCTTATATGCCCACATCAAAATAAGAAGATTCATATATTGCTCATCAATCAGGCCTCTACATTGGGCTTCCCACATTTGTAATTGATGGATTTGATCATTAATATGTTGTCTTAGGTGGTTTCATGCATGTAATTTTAAAATATTTTTGAATTAAATAGTGGAAGTAAATCTAGATTAAATATTTTAATCTAAATATGCATTAAATCTGATCTACAAACCATCTAATAATGGATCTATGATATGAACACAACCATGCATCTAAAATCTGATCTAATATTTAATCTACTAAGAAGAGATCCAATCTCCAAACCTTTGTAACATGGTCTATGACCTCAATGATCAAGGTATGATTGATTGGCAAGGACTAAGAGGCCAAGATCGAGCAAAGCAAAAAAAAATGCAAGGGAACCAACCAATCAAAGTACTCAATTCTACTAAAAGTTTCTTTCATGAAAGGGAAGAGTCTACTTTTGTAGTTATCAATTTCAGAGCCTTTGCTCTCTCTACTAGATATGCTACAAGAATAGACTGCTTTCATCACTAGTACTGGTCTTGTCTTGTTAAAAGATACTTTTTTTCTCAAGAAAGATGGATATCTGATAAACACTTAATTTAAGTTATTTAAAGCAAAAAATTATATTTAATTTATTTTATTTATTAAAAATTTAATACTTCTTTTTGTATTTTACAGAAAAGGTGATCGTCGATACAAAGAGTCTGATTCACAGATAAAAAAGACTCAAGTTTGAAGAAAATTGGACTTAGAATAAAATTAAAATAAAAGAAGAATGCATACGGTATTATAGAAAATGAAGATACTATGCAAGAAATCCAAAAGGATATAGGCATCATTTAAAAGAAACAAAAGTTTCTTTTTGTAATTGGGTTTCATAGTCCGTGAAAGAAAGAAGGCATCACGCGGCGGGTGGACGTGCGGCAGCACGGGCGGGCGCGCGGGATTGCGGCAGTGCGGGCGGACGCACGGGCGAGCACGGGATCACAGGCGCACGGCATTCGGGCGCATGGCGTGAAGAAAATTTTAAGGAAAAAATTATAATATTTGGAAATACTTTAAGAGGAAGAAGTTGTATTTTCTTTATCTGCTTGTGATCTGTTCATCTCAACCATCTATTTTTTAGTCTTTAGTATTTTCTTTAGTCCCACATCGAAAAATCATGTAAAACTCCTTCCTCCTAACACCTATAAAAAGGCTCTTGTACTCCTATTTGAAGATCATCCCAGAAATTCTTCTAGAGCCTTGCATAGAGAAAAAGAAAGGGACTATTCCATGAGCAGCTAGGCTAGCAGTCTCGGGAGTGGAGAAGAAATTTTGTAACAATGCAGAGCGGGTTTATTGTTCTAAACGTTCTTGTATTTCTTTATATGCAATAAAGATTATGCTTTTTATTTAAATTGTCATGAGTTCTTTATCTGCTCTTTTTCATATACTTTTATTTATATTTTTCTGTGAGATTAATATTAGGAATAACTTTTACTTTCTGGAGATGCACCGTGATCTACGGGTACGGAGCGTGTCGAGAAAAGAAGAGTTGTTTACCTAGTACTTTCTGGAGACGCACCGTGATCTATGGGTACGGAGCGTGCCGAGGAAAGATAGATATTTTTTCTAATATTAATCGTATCTATTTAATTAAAAAAAGAGATACAACTCTACTAGTGCAAAATTAATTCAAAACTCCCGAGCTCTTTATTTTCTAATTATATTAATTTTAAGATAATTTATTTTCTAAATCAAAACAACGCTTCTTTCTTTTATTTTGCAATCTCAACTTAGTTCAAGGTCCCTGAGGATACGATCTCGACTCATTCTACCTACGTAGTGAGTAGAGTTACTTTTGGTGCTATCAACAACTACGCATCAATATCGCTGGAAGACTTAAGAGAGTTGAGTAAGAAATAGGAGAGGTAGAAAATGAGAAGCTCCAACGAGAGCAAATCCTACATGCCTTTTTAGAGCATATGCCTCCCATCGATCCAATTCTTATAGAAGAGCGTATAAGCCTTCTCCAGAGACAAATAAGTTTTCTCAAAGAGAGGAAGAGGGTACTGCTCAAAGAACAGCACACGCTTATTGTGCAGGTAGTGAAACGTACCCACTCCAAGTCCATAATCTCTTCTAGTTCGAAATACTGGTCCATCGTGACTAACCTGTCTAAGACCACGGAGGAATCTCAGCTTCCATAAAAGTTAGGGACCTCTACGCTAGTCTTCACAATGACTCCACTTCCCTAAGTATTTGTGCTTCTCCTACTGCTTGCACCACATAAGGGCTGCTCCCACTACTGGAGCCCTCGCTCTATTCGTGTGATGTCTTCTCTTTGGGGCATTCGATCGTCTTACCGAAGCTTCTGACTCACGCCTCCCGTCCTGGCCTCTCTTGCTACTACTTCTATAATCATTTCCATTCCCAGCGCTTCACTTATAGCTCTCTGGGCAACTTTGGTTGCATCTTCCCTGGCTCGCACAGTCGATGATCATGGATGTTTAGGTTCCTCGAGCCGCATACATGTTCGATCTCTACAGGTATCCATACGAGATCTTGATCTGATCAGAGATTCCTTGATCTCCCCGGGATGCTAGCTCCTTTGCGGAGACTACTTCCTGATGGTTGATGTAGGTCTTCTCCCTTTCTCTCAGATCCTCTCAAGATGAAGAATAGAAGAAAAATAAAAAGGAAGAAAATCCTTTTCTTTTCACTCTCCCTAAAACCCAACGCTAAGAGAGGAGAGGCATCACACCAAAACCTCATGCCCCAACCCCTTTCTCTCTTATTTTTCATGATAGAAAATCTAATTTTCTTTTCTGCCGCACCCATTTATTTCTCTCCTTATAATTGGCATCCATAAATGGATAGATAGGATCAAAACATATCTTGATAAGGTTTTCAAATTCCAAATAAAACTTTGAAGTTCAAATGAAACCCTATCCTTATCCAATGTGGGCATGGAGAAAGCAGCGCATGGAGAGGGTTGGGTGCAAATTTTCTCATGCAAAAATAAAGTTTGCATGAGAGACTTTTGTGTGGTCATGGGGTGTGGCATAAGAGAGAGAGTCCTAATCCATTGGGACTCTCATTTTAGGTAGTTAATTAATTCCTAACTAATTAAGAATTTGGTTGTATCCAAAAAAAGAAAAATCCTAATCTAATTAGGAATCTAATCTCTCCAATAAGATCCTAATCTAATTGAAAAATTAGTTAAACCCAATTTCTAATCAAATAGAAATTAGTCTCTCTTGCACTTGGGTTAACTTATAATTCAATTAGGCTTGATTTAATCAAATTCAAACTAAGTGAGAGCTGATCAAATTAGACTTGATCTAATCAAATGAATTAGATCTAATTCAAGCCTAATCAAATTCAATTAGGCTTGATCTAATCAAATTAGTCTCTTTGTCTGATAATTCATTTGATCTAATCTGATTGAGTAAAGAGGTTAAGATTGAGCCAAATAGTAATCCAATTACTAATTAATCCTCCTACAACTCACTAACTCTTAGTGAATTACTTTATTTATAACTTTTACATTGGATCAATCATCAATCATATTGATGATTAGATCCAACTTTGATTTATAATCATAAATCAACCATCTTATCAATCAAGAATCTCTATTGTGTATGATCTCATAGGTTCTATTCTATCTGATAGTGAGATATACCATGATCTTTATCATGATATTATTAAAACTCCTTTCAATAGATTGAAATAATTCCAACTCTGCTCATTAAGGATCATTGATCATCAAGATGATGCTTAATGAGTCTCATAATCTACCAGTGACACCTAGCAATATATAGTGACAACTCAGCAAAATGAAGTATTGAACCTCTAGGTGCAGTTATCGTATGATTCAATCATTTTATCACGAGTCTTGACTAGACGGAGGTCATGAAAAATTCGTCAAACCTCAACATCAGTCATATGCATGATTGGCTCGACTCGAGTCTATTTGTGAATTCTATAGAAACTTTTTTCCAGCATTCATACTTGCTTTGGCTAAAGGCTTTCTGAACTCAGTCTCATGAATCACATAAGATTACTCCTTTTCTACTAAGATCGATATATTCTATCTAGGTGTATCCCACTCCCAATAGTAAACCTGAACATACTATAGCCAACATACATCGTGAGAAACCAAATGGCTAGGAGACCAAGTATATGTGTAGTCAAACTATAGTAATCTCACTGTGAATAACCGAGGCACCGTAGGTCAAAGGATCACTCATACCACTGCAGCATTGAGATAATTACTGACGAGTGAGTAAACATCCAAATGATTTTTCATATTGATTATACTCAGTATAAGTTGTTTTTAACAATCATCCGCATTCTCATCCCAGTGTCTCCACACTGCAGACTGAGACTCATCTGTTTGAAAGAAAAGCGATCCATACATCGATTTAATTAGATTGATCACTATCTTCCGTGATGATCCATCGATTGGGAGTTTTTAAGAATTAACCATCAATAATATATATCCTAAATTCTCAAGACTTTGAGAATATATATTATTATTTGTTAATCCCTTGGACGAATCATGGACACATAAAATATGATTGAAATAAAAATTATCTTTTTATTGATAAATAAAATTTTTAAGTATAAATTTTGTGCTCTAAAATTTACAATATATGTCAGCCAATAATTGACTTCTAAGATACACATCTAACATAATATGCTTTCATTTTCTAAACAAGTGTCCAACACTTCTTTTCCACTTGCTAATCACCCTCTTTGTATCGCTAAGAAGTTTTCATAGCTTGATGGTCGGCGAGAAATTCCTCTCACACCTCCACGCTGGTTGAACGACCTGCTTAATCCCATCATACATCAACCATATTTTTTCAAAGAGAAAAGGTGCCCCACCATGCATCCTTTTAGCCAAGATATCTAATAATAGAGGCCATAATCAGAGGCAAATCTAGTAAGATGTATAACAGTAGATTCTAAAAGTAAATCCAACAACTGATCAGAAACAAAAACATGATCAATTCTCTCCTAGATCCCAACCAGCCCTAATCAATTTATTGCACCATATATACTTTGGCCCAAATCAATAAGGCTTCTTTGTCTTAGGAAGGCCCTGAATTCTTTGATATCCTTGTTTACCCAAAAAGGTTTGCCTCTATTTTATCCTCCATTTGTGAGACATAATTGAAGTCTCTCACCAGAAGAAGTGACAAGTTTGAGGTCAACACAATCTTTATTTCTTTTCAAAGTGTTCGACGTTCAATCCATACTAGCATAAATTGCCCCCAACACCCATGAGGGCCCATTTTGTGTGGATATAAGACCAAATACTCTCTGTGTCCCTACACGGGTGAACTGAACATTTCCAACCTCCTTCTTTCATGTGACAAAAATACCCCTTGATAATCTCCTTGCCAAAATCATATAAATATCCCATTGTAGACCCATGACCCTGAGACACGAGGGATAGAATGCTCAGAGAGACGAGTCTCAAAGAAACAGCAAAACTCCGGCCTATATTATTGAATTATAATTTTATTATAGTTAACAAAGGAGGGTTTAGCTGCCCTCCTACGGTTCCATGCAAAAATTTTCATTGATCTATGATTTTCGAGACCCTCTTATATGGGTTAGTCTTGACATTATCCTCTAACAAAATAACACCAGCCCCATGAGTGACAACACTGGAAGAGGATTCCGCTAAGTTAGAGATAAAAGAATGTGAACTTGCAACTTGTTCTAACTTATGCTGCAACTGATCAAAAAGCATATGGTGCGAATGAGAGGAAGTACCTGCTTGTGGTAATGGCAGAAGAGATAAAGATTTTGATTCTTACCGTTGTCACAGCAGCTTCTCTTCTTGCAAAGATTGTGGGTCTATAGTCTGTCCACCAATCGATTTTTTGCAAAGGTTGCAGGTCTTTTCCCTTTCATCGTCGACTCAATGACCAACCAAATAAATAGATTTTAGCATATGGTCGGTTTGATTTCGATTGCAATTTTAAAAAATCAATTTAAATTAATTTGATTTTATGAATATCTCAAAATCAATTCGGTCCTAATTATTCATATTTTTAATAAAGACAGATTTTTCAAACTATCTATACACGTATCAATTTTTTTTATATTTTTTAAATAAAAAATAAAAATATAAAAAATAATTTACATATTGAGTACTGTAGAAAAATATCGAATGTCGAACGTTTATCAAATGCAGCAATCTTTACTGTTTTGAGAGATTATCTTTTGAAAAAAAAAATTCTCAAAATTTTTTTTTATCTTATTATAAAATTAATAAATAAAAATAATTTTTAATATAAAATATTATCATAATTACCCATTAAATCCGCAGAGGTTGAGTCAAGTTTAAGTGCAGCCAATCCTAAAACCAGCAGGGTTTTGCAGGTTATTAAAAACAACCCCGTGGATCCCTACACCCCCTCTCCACCCCTCCACGTGCCCAGAGAAACAATCAGTTCTCCTACCTCCCTCTCTTCTTTCTCGATCCGCAACTCCTCCCTCCATCGCATTGCTGTATATATATTATTAGATCAGCATCGGATCTGCGACCCCTTCCTCCCCAAATCTCTAAATCTTGCCTCTCTGGCCCCCGAATTAGGGTTCATCCGAAGCTTCTTCTGCTCCGAGACTCCGCCGCCATGGAAGCGCCGCCTTTCCAGCCGGGAAGGCCCCCCCTCCGCACCGCCCCCGACGGCCTACCCCGCTCCCGCGAGCCGATCAACCTCGGCCGCTCCAGCTCCGCCTCCAGCCGATCCGACTTCGACTCCCCCTCCGCCTCCACCGCCGCCGTCAGCCAGAGCCTTTCCTCCATCCTCAACAATCCCCACGCCGGCCGCTCCGACGCCACCTGGTCCCTCTGGTGGCCCTCCACCTCCGCCGTTGCCCTCGATTCTCCTCCGCCGCTCGTCCCCTCGATTCCCCTACCCGAGGTCAGCCGCGCCGACTTCCAGCCCTACCTCTCCGCGATCTTCGAGTCCTACTCCCGCTTCGAGGATGTCCGAAATCACAGCTCCAAGGAGACCGCCGCAGCCGCCGGGGATGGAGAAGTCCGGGGCCAGGGGGAGGCACTGGTGGCGTGCCTCCGGGAGGTGCCGTCCCTGTTCTTCAAGGTAGATTTTGCTTTGGAGGAGGGGACGACATTCCAGGCCGCGTGCCCCTTCTCGCCGTCGGCCCAGGAGAATACTGCGCTCCAGGAGAGGCTGACACAGTACCTGGATGTGGTAGAGATGCACCTGGTGAGGGAGATTTCGCTGCGGTCGGACTCGTTCTTTGAGGCTCAGGGGCAGCTGCAGGGCCTGAACGGCGAGATTGTGGAGGCCTGTGCGAGAATTCGGGAGCTGCGGGAGACGATCAGGATCTTGACTGGTGATGTTGTGGGAACCGCGAGGGAGGTTCAGGAGCTTAATGCTACGCGGGGGAACCTCGTTGCTTTGCAGCAGAAGCTCAGCGTTATATTGTATGTCAGCCAGGCGCTCTCAGCATTGAAACTGGTGCGCTTTTTTTCTTTATATATATGTATATATTTTATTTTTGGATCTGATTTCAGCATGTTTTTAACGAGCTAGAGATTTATCATTACAAACTGCTTAAACCGTTTCCATAAAATTCACAAGATATAGAGAAACAAGTAAGAGAAACGAGTTCTGCTGCTGCTGCTTTTATCCCTTCCGCCACCTATTCTGCTTGGAGAGTGCATGTTCTCTGTGGCAGACTGAATTGAAGAAATGGAGATGTTCAAAACGCAAAATATGTGGGTTCTTTGTGATACCCTCATGAGCTTTTCAAATTTTATATAACTGAAGAAAATATCTCCACAGATTACAGTAGGTGTGATGACATAATCCCTAACTGTTGTTTCCTAGTGGAATATCATATCCTACCCCAACTGTATATGCAGGCCGCTTGGACCCATACGTTGGGTGGTCAAGGGGCTGCATACACATCAAAATTAGTGATTTCGAAACATGTTTGGATTATCATATTTAAAATGACAATGCTGCCTTCATGTGATGAAAATGAAGAGGAGGCCTCAGTCAAGATTGATGGATGAGAGAAATGACAAGGTGATTTGTTTCAATAATTAGGATTTATGATTAAATTAGAACTGAGAGATTATCGAAGACATATAAGGTAATAAGGGGTAGAAATATGAAGGGGTGAGGTGCTTGATTGAATGAAGGGGTGAGGTGCTTGATTGACACATTCATTGGTTATGTGAGGAAAAAATGATAAAACAACAGCAGGCATGTTATGGATGCAAATGTTAGGTAGTAAAGAGCATCTACAAAATATACTAAATGTAATATAAATGGAAATGTTGAGATAGGTGCATGATGTTAGTAGGAAGAAATAAGATGAAGAATATTAGGCACTTTGTATGAGTTCCTCTAGTTAAAGGCAAAGTGATGGATAATCAATTTTTAGATGGCATAAGCATGTCTATGAAAAACATAAGGAGGCTCCTGTAAAGATA
Organism: Elaeis guineensis; assembly: GCF_000442705.2. NCBI lineage: Eukaryota > Viridiplantae > Streptophyta > Magnoliopsida > Arecales > Arecaceae > Elaeis > Elaeis guineensis. The sequence goes on along the minus strand of NC_026003.2, from coordinate 95,221,648 downwards.
CTATTATTATTGAAAGATTTTAAAAGAGGAGGGCAAGGCCTCAGCTAACATTGATGGAAGTTGTAAGAGGGAGATTGATAAGCTTGCAATTATATCAAAGCTAGCCTTAATAAGAATAATTGGGTATTGGTTATTCATAAAGCCTACTATAAATAGTTGGGACAAGGCTCGATGGCTATGACATCAATATACACCGAAGATGTGCAGTCGAGGAACTTAGAGACAACATGGGCATCTTTTATATGCTTCAAAAACCAAGTTTAATTGATCCTTTCCGCTGTTGCTTTAATATAGTTAGGGTATTGGCTTTTTAGTGTATGTTGTTCTTAAGATAAATGGTATTTAACCATTGCTCTCATGACTTAGATTAGCGTGGTTGGAAAAAAGGTTTTCCTTTTTGTTCCTTCTTTTGGCCTTTTTTCCTGCCCGGGGGGGGGGGGTGTGTGTGGGGGGGACATAATATTTGGGTAGCTTAAGCCCTAGAAGTGCAAGCACTAAAGCATCTGTAGTACTCGACAGTTGCAGATCTTAAAACTGAATGGGGACAATGAATTGACGCTACTTTAGGAATTTTTTTGTCTAATTGTCTGAAATAGCGCCAAAAGGCAGCTCCATCTGGGAAGTTTTTGGCCACATAATACCAGTAAAATACCCATCTTTAGTTCTTTTTTCTGAAGGGTCATTGAAAATAATGTTAAATAGACTTCTAGGTCTTTCAAGAGATTCAGAAGGTATAGTTGGCATTAGATATGAGTGGAGGGGATCAATGTTGGATATTAAACCAAAATTATTAAAGTATATCTTAGAGCATTTATAACGTCCATGTGTAAGTAGAGCCAAAAATGATTAGCATGTTCATTAAAAATGCCCTATAAAGGTTATAGGTAGTGTGTCTTAGACATCATCTCAGTAAAATATCCAACTTTAGTTCTCTTTGCTGAAGGATCTTGGAAAATAATGTTAAATTGACTTCTAAGTCTTTCAAGAAATTTAGAAGGTGTAGGTGGCAATGATATGAGTTGAGGTGATCAAATTGTTGGATATTAAACCAAAATTATTAAAGTATATTTTAGAGCATTTGTAACATCAATGTGTAAGTACAGCCAAACATGATGAAAAAAAATTCCTTATAAAGTTTATAGGTGGCGTGTCTTCGAGTTTATGTATCTAATAGTTGTGCCTTCCATGTGGTGGTAATAAATTTATCTAAGGGATCTGCAACCTTGAGAGATGACTGTATAGAAAATACAGGATAAGTTTCAGGCCCTAAAAGGAAATACAAGAAGGGAGAAAAAGGTAGTGCAATCATCATTGGGGATTTATTTACACATGTGAGCCAATTTCAATCCTTTCCTAATTAAACTTAGTCCAAGACTTCCTATAGAAAATAATTAGGGTACTTTGGAGGCACAAGTAGAAGACTATCAATATTCCTTTACAAAATCAATTCTAATGATTAGTTCTCGTTCAATTAGTATGTATAGTAATGGTAAAAGAAAAAACCATAGCCCCTAGGATCAATCTAACTAAAATTGAAATCCATTAAAATATAAATTAAGAAAATCTAAACCTAATCTAATTATAGGAGTCGTCTATATTGGTTGCTTGGCTTTGTTTAATATGCATTAACCTTCATAATTTTTCAAAATAATCATTTGCATGTTTAGAGGATCCAATGCTAGTTTCAAAAGCAAGGAGTGAAGCATCAAGTATCCTGCCTGAGGCTTCTTAAGGGCTGGCATATCATGCAGCTGATACTTGTCCTGTATTGGAAGTGAAGCATGACAACACAGGAACATTTCAAATGATACGCAGAGATGCACTGAATATATTTTACGTGGACCAATTTTTAGGGTGTTTGCATGGGTGTTGACAGATAAATGAAAAACTATGGTCCATAACTATTTTATAGAAGTCTTGGGTCATGGATATTGGTGTTGATTGCTGGAAGTGTGGTATTTTGTCACATATATAGATGTTGGACTATTATTAATAAAAATGTAAAAGAGGATGCTTGCTTATTTTAACACATCAATTATTATCATTTAGATGGGAAATTTGTACAATGGTTGTAATATGCGAACTTATATGCCATGGAATACTAAGACTTTTTACTTTTGTTTTGATGCAAGGTGATGATGTTTTATTATGATCATGATCAATCTAAAGCTTATACACGGCTGATTACCGTGATTTACAAACTCTATTTTGATGTAAAGTGATGATGTTTTATCGTTATGATTATCAATCTGTAGATTGGCTCTTTATATTCTTAAAAATCAAAGAGTGAGAAAGAGAAACGGATGTTTAAGAGTGACCACTTATAGGTAGATTGTTTAGGATATTTGTCTATTAATTTCATGGGAGAAGTAGGGTACAAGCTTGTACATCATGTTTGATCCATCTTCATATGTATTGGAATGGTGCACATTGACATGAATTGATTAGCATTTATTTGGGCTGACACATGAAATAGAGGTGTGCGTCATTGTACCATTTCAATAACCTATTAATACAATATGTATTGTAGGTTTGGTTGGATAAGGAAGGGCACTTAAATCCTTGTTAAGAAGTAATGAAATCGATATTTAAAGCCTCTAATGAACTTGATACAATAAGGTAAAACCATGACAACCATATTGTAATCCAACAACCTAACATTCTTCTTTTAAACATTGATTCTTTTTTGTAACTATTTTTGTTACCAGTTTATACTCTTATATTGGGAGGGGATAAGTTGCTTGCAATTCATATGGCTTCCATGAGGAATCTTAGTTACAAGTACAATACTTTTACCTGCTGGGATAGCAGTAAATCCTTTATCCCACTATAATGTCACTTGAAATTTATTTAGGGTCAAAGAGAGCGGCGGGAATGGTGAGAGTAAAAATACACCGATACTGGAGTTTGATGGGCTTATATGTGAAGGCTTCGAGGAAGAGGTGTTGAGAGAGAGTAGAGATCTCATGCAATGAGAGGATGTGAATGTGTGATGAGGTGGCTAGGATGAAATTTCTTAGGGAGTTTATTTCTATCACTTGTATAAGTTGCTGTCATCAAATAATCAGATTTGGAAGATGGGATGAAGGTCCTGGTGTTGCAAGGATTGATTGAAATAATTTTTTGATATTATTAGGAAAGATGGAAGAGGTGGAAAACATAATCGCCAAATAGTGAAATAAGTATGAGAAATGGTAGGAGAAACGAGAGCAAGAAATGATTGACAACAATTTGTACAATTTGGAAACGAGAAATGTTTATATAAAATTATTACAATTATCATATATAAAACAAAAAAAATGTTTTTGAGAAAATAGAATAAAAAATATAAACGAAGTATAAGAAAACATTAAAAAATCCCTGTTCATTGTCTTAGTATTCTTTTTGTAATAACTAGATCGATGGGGTGAATTTTTTTCCCTTTTTCATTGGCCTAGAACATAACATTTTTTAAGGAGAGGGTCCATCTTATGGCTTCATATAATAGTAGATTATTTTTAATTAAAAACAATTTTAGATTTATAAGACCTCTAATTAAAGAAGGAATACGGAAAGATAACTCATATGAAGAGAATATGTAAACTGATTTTTTTTTTAAAAATTTCCTGGAGGTGGTGGGCTTAAGGTACACTGGGAAGAGAGAAAAAGAGAGCTTGTTATTTTTTCTTTCTCATCTGAGTGGGATACCATATTGGTTATTTTGAGCATGTGAATTCCATGAGAGCTTGTTTTTTTTTCTTTCTTATCTGAGTGGGATACCATATTGGTTACTTTGAGTATGTGAATTCCATGTTTCTCAAAATGTGCTTCCCATTCATTTCTTAGTTTGGTTTACTAGGAAACCCCTCGTCAAGTAAGAGACATGTTTCCCCTTGTCTATGGTGGAAAATGTGGTTTCTACATTTAGATGCATATTATAACTGTAATTATTTTAGGAAAAAATGTGGCTTTGTGCACTCTTTGATGATAGGGGATAAATCTTGGGACAATGAAGGAATGGTAAGGGTGTTACAGTAAAAAACAGGAATGTCAAGGGAGTTCCAACTATTGCACATATGAGAACATTTCTGTAGGTAGAAGTTTAAAAGGTTGCTATTTGATTACATTGAGCGAGCAAGCGTAGAGCTACTGTAAAGTATAAAGCATCACAAAGTTTTAACAGCACTAAAAGAAGGGGGCTGATATAAGAGATTAATAGTTGTTAATTTGAATCAGAGGTTATATTGGACATATCACTTGTTTATTACCAGAGATATGCTAAATAATTTGGTACTGTTTTCAACATACTTCATCTTGTGATGGTTTGTATGCTGCTTGATTTGAACCATGATATTTTATTATTTTTATGAAAGGGGTAAACAAGCTGTTTCAATGATCATGCACATCAAGCTTGGGTAAACCTATCGGGATCATATCTTTTGCTCTTCATGTTGGTTAAAATCGGGTGCTTCTTAACTTTTAATATTCATTGTAATCTTTTCGTATTCTAATGACTAATCTTGCAAGTTTAGTTATTGCTTGGCAATTTGAACTCTGTTTGTTTTGGTTTATTATACTTACTACCTGAATCGTAATTCTTTGTAACTTTGACAGTATGAGTTAATGCAGTTGACCTCATGCAGCTTGTTGCAGCAGCAGATTGTGCTGGTGCTCTAGATGTCACAGATGACTTGCAGCATTTGCTGGTAATTTTCTACCTGATTAGGTATATGTTATTTATTGGTCAGGAGTATCCTTGTCTTGTGTTGCTTAGGTTATGCCAAATGGTCATTCCTACTCTCATATGATGTGATTATATCTATGATCTCTTAACTAATTAATATAGATAAATAAAATAAATGAATTATAATGTAGAAAGATGGTAAATCAGAGTGTTCATTATCCAATCTGCACTTTCATTCATAGCAGTTAACTGACGATATGCATGTTTGAGTTTGATATCAACTTGATGAAAATCTATAGCCAAATAAAATGCCAATGGTCGGGGCCAGTTCATTCAATGGAACATAGTTTTTAATTTTTGAGTAATGATTTTTATATTGAACTTTTGGCTTCAGGTATTCTTTAAGTTTTTTCTTTAAATTTTCTGATCAACATAAGTTTTTGGTTGTATAATTACATTTTTCCTTTTGCAGAATAAATATTGTCTTGAATTTTGTGAAATTTGATGCTGTACTGCTCATGCTTTCCCTTTTATATGAATAGGAAACTGATGAGCTGGCTGGTCTTCATTGTTTTCGTCATCTCCGTGACCAATTGGCAACATCCTTAGATTCAGTAAACAGGTACAATTTTTTCAGTGGCTTGTTAGTTATATGCTTTTGTCCTTGAGGTCAATGTTTGTTTTCATGATTGCTCATATCTCTTGATGTGAACTAGCACTCAATGCTAGTGGGTAGTCTTGTGTGTTTTTCTTGAAGGTCAAATTCACGTTCATTGCCGTCTTATCTAGAATTGTGGTTGTCGGACTCATTTTGTGTTGTTATTCTGGTTCTTTTCTTGGTGTGTATAGGAAATTGTTAATTTGATATTGTCAAGATTAGCTTCACATTAATTAACATGATATGATATCAAGATTTTGAATATCGGTACCGGTGGTTGTTCCGGCCGGTAGCACGTTCCGGCACGGCTCCATACCGGATTGGACGGGCGCGAACCAACGAAGGGAGGAAGGGACGAACCGGGAGGAGAAAAAGAGAGAGAGAGAGAAAAAGAGAGGAAGAGAAAGGGAGAGAAGGGGAGGGAAGGAGGTTGAGACGGCGGAGACACTGTCGGTTGCCACCTGAGGGCTGCACGGGCCCTCGGAGGGCCACGATGGCCACCGCGGCTCCGCATTGTTGGCGGGAGAAAAGAGAGAAGAGAAAGGGGGGAGAATTGGACCTAGGGGGGGTTTGGTAGAGACGCTGTCGGAGGGCCTCCGATTGGCTGCTGGGTGGCATAAATGCCACCTTCGGCTTCGTAGCCGTGAAATAAGGGCTTAAAAAAGCCTCATATTTTAGAGATTTTTTTAAAAAAGTCTGACAACAGTGAAGCCGGCAATATGTTTGCCGACTTCACTATTTCTGGATTTTTTTTAAAAAGTACTGAAATAGTGAAGCCGGCAAACCGATTGCCGACTTCACTGTTTTTAATTATTAAAAAAAAATCTTAAAAAATAAAGCCGGCAAATCAAGTGTTGACTTCACTATTCATCTTCTTTTTTAAAAAACGGTCGATGTGTGAACAGGGGCAGTCGCTCCTGTTCCGCGGCTACGACTCTACTTGCGCTGCTTCTGCTGTTCGGTGGCCACGATGGCCATCTAGAGACCTTTGACAGCCCCTCCGCCGTCTCATCCTCCTATCTCCGACGGCCTTCCTCCCTCTCTCTCTCTTTCTCGCTCGTCATGGCAGCCTTATCGGGCGAACCAAGCCACAGAGGCTTCCGTGGCCGTCTGGCGGTCATAGAGGGCCACCGTCAGCCTTCGATGGCCTCTCCCTCTCTTCTCTCTTCCTCTGTTTCCCTCTCTTTTTTTCCTGGCACCGGCGTGTGCCGTTTCCCCCGTCGGACCATCCCGGTTCTTCATTGGTCCGGTTCGGCACGTTTCGAACCGCCTGATTCGGGACGTCCCGAACCATCCGGTTCGGGATGGTTTTGAAAACCATGCATGATATATATATGTGCTTATGTAAAAACATGAAAAGACAGAAACAGAAAGCAGTTATGATCTTACTGGTATAATTTGTGTGCTAAAGTTTTGATTGTGCTTATCATGAATAATGACTAGCAATATTTGAAATGTCTAAAAATAATTGTTATACTATCTAAGAGGTTTCTCATCTATGTAGTTAGTGATTGACATAGAATTTACTAGTTGATAGATAGTGTAGTAATGATCGTGTCGACTAGGGATCCTTGTAATACTTTAAGGATGCATTTGGTTTGTGACCGTAATCGGAATGGCCATATTCCCCATTATTTGGTTTGTGATTGGAATCGGAATCAGAATTGGAATGGGATTTGAATACCGGAAAAGAATTGGGATTGAGTTTTGGGTGATTGGGGTATTTGCATTTCCTTCTAGAATTGAAATGGGACTCCCCCCAATCAAACGGCTGCAATAGGAGTCACTCATTCCCATTGCCATTCTAGAACCCAACTCTCCCCCAACCAAACAATCCCTAAATGCATATGGCATATGGGTACTCTTTTTTGTATCTCCCATTTACACATGCAAATCTGCTCCTACACTTTCTGGTGACCCTAGGCTACTGAGGATCTGACACTTTATGTGACACCAAAGCAAGCCCTCAACCCCTTACTCCTGATCAACTGCAAAATGAAAGGCTTAACAACCCTCTTAAATTGTCATAGTGCATACTATATAGGCCCCTCAGATTCTTGGCCAAATGATTGAAGTTGAAAAAGTCCTCAACGTGGTTGAAAAATTATGAGATGCAATGTGCCATTTGTAGGGGGCAAAGAGGAGAAACTCTAGTTAGACCTGAACTGATTAGAGAATTATGCGTAGATTCAATCGGCAATGATGCAGTAACATTCATAATAGAAATAAGTGGTGTTTGAAGTCTGAACTGTTGGAGATGATAAAGGGCCTAAACCACATAAAAGCCTCAAATCCCTTATCAAATGGTTGTCTGACAGATTTTGGATCACAGAATCATCACCTTGATAGCTGGTTATCTATATCGAGGTGGTGGTCTGGGTATAATACATTCCTGTTGCTAATATCAATTACAAACTAGATGTTAGATCTTTGTGAACTATTGTGCATCAAACCAGAAAGATTTTGATGTCTTCTGGCAATCTTTTAGGTGACTGTAAGGCAAACAATTATGAAAATTAGCAATCATCTTTTGAGGCATATTTAACATTACTATTTAACTTTGAACAGAAAAAATCCTCCATAAGTGAGGATGGCTGCTACTATTTTCACGGGAGTTTTGAGATGGCAGGACTATGGTCTAAAACTACGGAATATTGGAACTTGAGGAGCAAGTGTTGGAATTGAAAAAGTCAATGCAAGAATCCAGCAGTAGCATGCTTGAAATGGTCTATGATATGGAGTCAATGGATGCAATACAATAACCCAATACGCGCTCATAATAAATGGACATCAAGGTGGATGTATGTTTACAATGGCAACTTCATAAGTGAAGCATCTCGATAATTAACAAATAATGCACTCCTCTTGTCTTGAAATAAATGCGTATGTTGGTGAAGATAAGGTTACTTGCTTAACAAAGTATGTTATGATCTAACTTAAACTAAATCCAACAACTCCAAGGGTTTAAATAGCAATATTAAGCTCTATATCAGTTTTGTCTCAGAATGGGATGGTGTCATTATGGTCCGGATGAACCGAGATAGTCAATATCAACAAGAATAAAAAACAAGCAGAACAGAATTGCATGGTTAGTGCAGGTTGACAGTATGTAATTGGTACAGATGCGTACACAATGATTTTCTATCAGAACCTTTGTCCCATACCCCCATTGGTACCCTTTTTCTATCAGAACAGTGTGGTATTGATGGTACCACACTGAACTGGTGGTATTTAAATCCTTGAACATCACCATATTGAATTAACATGATGAACTTTTACATATTCAAGGTTCTAACTGCAGAAGATAACATTTCAACCAACAAAATTCCAATGAGGTTGAATCATGCTGGCCATCACATTGTATTTGATGGGCATGGATCAAAATGTTTTAACTTAATTAGAAAATAATGGTTTTTTTCCAAATAAATGAAAATAATGATGCTTGATGTTTATTGTTCAATGTTACTCTAGTTAGGATTTTTATGTATTTAAATTAGTAAAATTCAACTAATTTGATTTTTTTTTTTGGAAAATGACATATATCTAGGGCTTGTGCATGCACACAGATAAAAGCCTTTTTTTTTTTTATAACATTTAATATAATAATTTTTTATAAGAAGGATAGGTTTAACAAATTATCTATGTAATCTACTATTAGTTTATGGGCATGGATATCATCCTTAAACATGGCATTTTCCATAGCCATAACAACATACATTCCGTCTTTTCCCAACTTTTGGTGTTGGTCTAATTTATCCTCTTTTGCATCAAATTTGGATCCAAGGTTTATATACTGATACAAAATCCTATACTTTTTTTCATCCAAATGGTATGGTACCGATTGAACGTGCCAAAATTTTATCTGAAAACATAAAAAAAAATTGAAAAACCATTGGTACCAATAGGTATGGTTGGTACATCTTCGGTACGCATTAGTATGCCCTGATATGCACCAGTACAGATTGTTTTGGTGTCTTGACACTTGTACCGGTGCCGATTGTGCTTTGAAATAGCATGGTCCCGATGGTATTTTCTCGTTTCTTGATCATTCTAGTGGTTTTTGAAACCATGTTTAGATGTAGTTGTACACATATTTTTATGAGACATTGTTACCTGACATCAACCATCCATCTTTCTCATCTAGGTTTGAAACTATTTGTTGGAATTTGGAGTTTGGTGCATGCATATGTGTTTCAAAAATTTTATTTTCTAAACACTGCAGTAGAGAATAAGATTAAAACACTTTTAATCTGAATTATGCATGCATAAAATATAAAACCACATGGATCTATCTCATATGTTAAATTGATATATTCTGAAATTCAGATTGTGATCAAATCACATATCTGTTTTGTAATCTTTTTCTTCAAATCTGGATCTGAAAGAGAAGAGATTTTTTCTTAGCCGCACAAGTGTCCGGCCTCTACGAGTATCCACTCGGGATCAGTCTGGAACAGCCCTCTTTAATCTGAATTTTTGTTCTCCAAAATTCAGCCTACTGAATCTGAATGAAGCTTGAATTGCGATCAATACTTGATTTCTTTCTTTGATCTTCTTCTCTTCTTCTTTAGAGTTTCTCCCTTTGCTATGTGCTGCTACTAGATGCTAGAAACCAGCAAGGAAAAGGCACCCAACAGCGTTTGGGCATGGAACACCTTGGGACGCGCGTCCCAATGGAAGGGTGTGTAGAATGCCCAAGAGAAGAGAAAGGGAGAGGAAGAGAGGGCATGGGGAAAGCCTTTGGGTGTGAGGGGCTGCTGGTTTGGATGCTCTAGGAACTTTAGAGGAGGTCCCTTTAAATAGGCACAAGGATTGAATCCTATTCAATCTCATAATACAAGTCTTACTTGCATTAGGATTTCTATTAACTTAAGTTATCTAACTTACATTAGGAAGCCTATTAGGCGCCAACAATTGGAGCCCTTGCACCCAAAATTAGACACCCCAAAACACACCCAAGAGACGTCCCATAAGAGAACTAAAAGCCCTCTAATCAATGGACACATCCAATTTGATCAAATCAAGGTGGCGTCCAAAAATAACTATTAAGAAAATTAATTAGGGACTTGCACCCTTAATTTATATGATCCATAACCTTAGACACCTAACAATTGGAGTCCAATGAATCTTATTCATTAAGATTATTAGCAGATAATTAAGTTAGAATTATCTTATCAAATAAGTAATCCCAACAGAAAGAGGAATTGGGTCCAACCATGTGCTAGCAAGGTTACCATGAACCCAATGGGTTTCTCTAAACTCAATTAACACTTTATAAGCTCAATTACTAATTCCAGATCTAATCTCTTTATTGTGTGACCCCATAGGTTCCATTCTATCTGGTAGTGATATATACAATGATCTCTATCATTGTATCATTGAAATTTTTTTCAATGTGTCGGAACAATTTCACTCTAACTAAATAAGGATTGTCGATCCAGAACAATCCTAGTGAGCTCTCACAATCTACCAGTGACACCTAGCAGTATATAGTGGCAACCCAGTAGAATTGAAATGAACCTCTAGGTGTAGTTAACGTGTGATTCAGTCCCTCTATCGTGAGTCCCGACTAGATGGCAGGTCATGGATAAATCGTCAAACTTTAACATCAGTCATATGATATTTGATTAGCTCAAATTCAGTTGTGACTTCTATGGAAACTCTTTTCCATCAATCGCACTGCTGTGGCCACAGACTCATGGACTTAGCCTCTCAAATCTCATAGGACTACTCTCTATCAAGATCGATAGATTCTATCTTGATGCGCACCCCACTCCTACAGTGGACCAACTATCGCCAACATCCACTACAAGGACTCATTGAGATCCATGTTTATGTGTCAATCAAACTCCAGCAGCCTCACTGCGAGTAGCAGTACCATCTCAAGTCGAACGATCAGTCATACAACTACAGCATCGAGATAATCACTGACGATCGAATAGAAATCTAAGTGATCTCTCGTATGGTCACGTTCAGTAACAACTACCCACACTCGTCGTCCTGTGTCTCTACACAGTAGATCAAAGACTCATCTATCCCGAAGGAAGCGATTTGTGCGCTAGTCTATCCGGATCAATCACCATCCTCATGATGATCCTATGACCGAAAGCATTTAGGAATTAAATACATATCTCTAATTCTCAACATCTTGAGAATATGTATCGAAACTAATTTCATGGATGATTGAAGGACTTATCACACTTGAATAAAAAAAAATTGTCCTTTTATTGATCATATCAATATATTAAGTACAAAATTGTGTTCTAGAATTATTACAATGTGTCAGCCATATTGGCTTTTAGGACATACATCTAACACTATTTATGGTGGTTTTATAGCACTTTCTAATAGTTGGAATGAGTTGAAGGACATTTTATGCATTTTGTCTTTTATTGAGTTTGAATAATATAGTTTTCATCTACAGTTACTGATCTTTCTTTTTCCCGATGATTCCATCATTAAGTCATTTATTCATTGAAGTGGATGTGTATTTGCAAGTTACCAGGGTCACATATTTTGACTTATAATTTTATAAGTTGAAGCATAAAAAATTCAAAAACCAGTTGGTACTTGCAAAGTAGTGGTTTTGCTAAACATTACGGTTATGTTCCATAGAACTGGCTGGTGTATGATGATGCAGTACGCTGATTTAAATTCAGCATCATGTGTGAGCATGTGACCTGTTAAGTCTTAGGTAAATCCCAATAACTGTTTGCATCACCTAGTGCTAAAAGTTACTGATACTTTTGAACTCTTGATGTATTATTAGCATCCAATATTGTCTTTGTTACTCTTTTGAGTAATCTAAATTTCTCCTTTATCTGCTAACAAAATAATAAGTGAAAAAAGAAAATCTGTTATCTGCAAGATCCATCAATCAACAACAATGAAAAAAATTCTAGGAGTCAAGGTGTTGCTTATAGCCTTCACAATTCATCTTTGCCTTCAATATCTGGCTTCGAAGAACCTATTGGAACCGACTTGTCTCACTAAAGATTTATTTGGTTCGTGGGAAGAATTCTCCCTCATTGGAATGTGTTTACTGGGAAGCTGGTTCCTGCATATATTATACTTGGGAAAGTGGTTTTGGTATGTTTGGTTGACCATGGGAAAATGGCATAGGAAGCACACTTTCCGGAGCGACTTATGTTTGGTTGAGTATTTACTTTCCTGAGATAGTTATGTAAAATATCTTTTACACCCTTAATAACTTGACTAAATTTAGGACATTTTTGGGAAAAAGAATTTTACCTTGATTCCCAGCCCATGAGAAAGTGGGTTTCTCATGTCCCACATGGGTTCCTATTTCTCATAGGAGGTGGGAAACTTATTCCCATTGGAAGGCAACTTTCCCATCTCTCTCTTTTGAAGCCTCCAACCAAACATAAGCCACTTTGTCATTTTACTGTTGACCACACTTTCCCCCCTTTTTTCCCATGGACCAAATGAGTTCTAAGTGTTTACTGTACATATTGTGGGAGACTGTGGATTGTATCTAATGCTAAAGTATCTTGGGTCAATGTCTACGATAGTTCATATTATTTTAATGGGATTCTCTCTTACATTAGTTGTTCATTCTTGGTTACCTAAATCCATATAGGGTTGGTGAATGGTTAATTACTCTCATTTAACATCTTGAACATGTTTGGGATTTTGATTTACACAAAAACTGAAGAATAAGAAAGTTAAGATGTATCTGTACAGAGGAGCTGTTAAGGTGCGCTTAAATTTTTCTAGATTCTAGATTTATCAAGAACATTTTTGAAATTATTGATGATAGTCAGGAACAATGTTTGCCGTACTGGCCGAGTTGCCTGCTTTAGGGCTTATTGACCTGTACAGGGTTGGAACCTGCATGAAAACACTAATGGGAGTATAAAATTTGAAATACTTCTATAATTAACTAGTTGAGCTATGTCAGTGGTCTACAATTTTACAAATTTATGTCTTATATTCATCATGTTTAGTTTTCATAGTTTAGCAGTGGATGGGTTCTGTTGTGCGCTTAAACATGTCATCTCTGTCTGTTGTTGTTGTTTAAAATTTATCAATTACATGATGTCAGACTTGTTTAACTTGATAATATTCATTCTTGTAGCATTCTTTCAGCAGAATTCCTGCGTGCAGCCATAAATGATGCCAAAACTAATGATAAGGTGATTTTGTCAAAGTTGAAGACAAAGGCTGGTAGTCTCATCAATGGGATGGAGGATGAAGTATGTTCATTCTTGTGTCTTGAACATTTGTTTGGTTATTTGAACTCGTAGTTATCCAGTTATAGTAGTTTTCTTTCGCTAAACTACAGGAGTTCTTATACTTCTCTCAATATATGTTGTCATCATGGAGGCCACGACATTTGTGTATCGAAATTTACATACTTTGTAGTTTGTTCGAAACTGAAAAGAATATAGGACATGAATTAATCCTTATTGACTAAGATGATTTTTAATTTTTCTATCTGTTGTAACAGAAACCTAGCACTGAATAATTGCCTAATTTGGAAACTGGTGTTACTTATAATGGAACAGAAATGTATGATACAAAACAGTGATTAGTTTTACTTTTACTTATAGTGGAACATAGCTGTATGATACGGAACAATGATTTGTTTTTGGTATACTTGTAATAGTTTCTCTTCTGACGGCTTAAAACAAAAGCATGTATCTGGTTTTTCCTTGATGTGGTGTGCATGCTGGCTATTCTTTTGCTTATAATGGTTATAACCACAGGAATAAAATGTATGTGAAAGGCAACTGAACTATATGTCTGAGATATCAATAACTTGGTCATACCCTTCTTCCTGAAACCTTTGAATAATTTTGCTTTTCAATATTTTAATCTGTCTTTGAATTGGTTCAACCGACCCTAGTACACTTGGTGACATAGTTTAATTTTTTAAGACTTGTTTAGCATCTTATTCTCATATCTAGCATCCTCTGTTTAATCATATAAGCATAATCAATGATAATTTAATACATAACAAAGTGAGGTACAATATAATGCCATGACTATAATACTCCATTGTAACATTGAAGTTATTTAATTTTTATGGGATCTTGTGCTATACTTTGTATGAGCTACTAATTTTGCATTTTGTTCTTTCATTTTCATTTCAAGGGTCAATGGAGAGTTGGTCTGCCATTGTTTTTCCTCAAAAATTTGAGCCAGGACTTGCTTGCCAGGACTTGAGTGTGCAGCGAATTATCTGTAATCTATTTTTTGCCTGGTTTTTAGTACTAAAACATGTCATTATATATAGTCACTGATTGATTTGAGAGGTCATGTATTTGCAGATCATGGGCTGAAAATTTCTACTTTGAGTTGAACTCTCAAATTTTGGGTTTTTTTCTTTTCTTTCTCACTTCTTTGTATTTTTCTGCGTCCAAACTTCCATCATCAAAGCCTCAATTTTTAGATATCAGAATTTTCTAGTCATGGAACTGCAAGAATATGTTGCTTTAGAAATCAAGAATACCTATTATCTCATTTTAATTATCTCTTAAACTTGCTGAGTTTATGGCACTACTCTTCTGAAATTTCTGTTACAAGTTGTACATGTACTTTGTCACAAGTTTCTTATTCGAGAAGTGGCATCAATCTATCAATGCATGCTTTGTTTTATTTTCCTGCTTGTTTTCCTTTTCCACTATTCTTTACTAACTTTGTGGTAACTAAATTCTCAGTTTTTTTCTTTTTCTTTTCCAATTTTTTGTTCATATATTGTTTAAAGTTAACTTTGTAACTCTGAATTCTGATGTTGTGCCATTTGAATTTTATTTATGTCAAGAACATCATAGCAACATACGTTAGAAGTGATTTTGCAACAATGCAGTACCTTTTTTGCTTATCAAACAAGTGACTGTTCTTCATTGGTCAACAGGTTAGGTTAGATGATGATGAAAGGTCCATTCTCCGAGATCGTCTTCTCCCTCTCATCATTTGTCTGCTCAGAACAGTTAGTCTCTACCTATCTTTTTTTGCCTGAAATTTATTAAATTGATGATTTTCCTATGCTGTATAGTTTCTGCATCCAGAGAGAGAGAGAGAGAGAAGTGGGAAGAGTGAGAGAGGGTGGGAAGAGAGAGGAAGAAAAGAGAGAATGTTTTATTTTATAATATATCTCATTAAGTTCAACTCCAGTTTGATGAGTGCACTCCTTTACTTTTATCTTTACCATTAGTGTGTCCTTTCATTGTGGACAGGATTTGATTGTATGTGGAGCTTCATGGCAGTGTGACAACATAGATTCGTCAAACCTTTGTTTCCTAGCATGAAACAAGTTTGCCACATAAGCTTTGGACCTTGTAACTTCATTGTTTCACCTTCAAGTGTTTCTGAGTTCAGATTAGAAGTGTCTAGTAATATGTGATTGATGTCCTGTCAGTATTCAACCCTGCATAACAATTGCAAGGAATTATTTCCTATATGCCACCATTTTGCATCTTTAAATATCATAACATGGATCAGCATTCAAATTATAAAACAGCACATCTAGAATTTCAAAATGTGCTTTTTTGGGGCCTGATACGAACTAATTGAACATGCTGACACAAAGTGAAACATCAGGATGGGTAACTGTAGATAAGTAGACTTGCCATTAGTGTTCTGTGGACCATCCTATGATGTTGTGTGATATGTAAGAGATCAAAAGAAAACAGATTAAATGAGATCCTAGTTGATTCATACTCGTCTAATCTAACACAAATCTAAATGCTGAAACTTTAACAACGTAATAAGTTTGAAGACTAAGCTGCACTGCACAACACTTCTTAATTTGGACCAACTTGTTTTGCATCCTTAATGTTTATTATTCTAAAACATTAAAGTAATGAAACCCTAGTATATGTTAATGATCAATGATTAGTTTCCAATTTCATTTAGCAATTAGCACATAAAGTGGAATTAATTATTAAGTCTTTACTAAATGACCTTGTATCATGTGAGAAATTTTGAAGTTTAAAAAGATGCTAGGATGTCAGCCATTTAGTATCTTGTGCAGCGATTGTAAAATGCAATCAAGGTTCTAGGTGCTACAAGCATGTGTTGTGCCAGCTTGGTATGGGCATGCTATGTGTGATTCCTTTTTTCTTGGTATTAGTGGCAAATAGTCCTCCTTAGCTTGCCTGGGTTTGGGCATGCAGTTGTGCAATGTGGTTGGTGCAACATTGACACTAAATGTGTTACATGGCAAGTACTGGTGTAGACTTGTATTAGTTGTTGGTATAATTAATACAAAAATAATTTAATTCATATGTAATTAATTTATAAAATCATTTACTTAATTAAATTTAATTAAAATTAAATATGTATATAATTTTTTTAATATAATTGTAAGTTATAATGATTATAAGTTTATATATTGCCCTACTTCTTTAATATAAATAAGTGCTATAAATTGATAATAATAATACTTTTTTGTCAAAGGTTAGTTTGGTAAAAAAGTCATGCAAATATCATTCATCCTTCCTTTGATTCCTTATATACCAAATAGAGGAAGGAATCGTTCCTATCTATCCTTCCATGTTTACGATCGTTCATCCATCTTTTCTTCCCGATCCATCCTTTGTACAAAATAGAGGATTATAGTTCAAATGGAATACTGGAACAAGGAGATGCAATATTATTTTTCTAGACATAAATATGTCCAATTGCTTTTGAATTTTCCCTCTAATCTCTTTATGACACCTTTTTTCTGATGGATAGAGGTTATGAAAGTTTATACATCTTCAAATAATTTAGATATAGATATATCATATATTTGACATCATACCTTTTTGCAAGGTTTTAAGTAGCAACTCATGCTGCGTGGTATGAGCTGTACCTTACTGACTTGGTATTATATGAATGCTTGGTATCTCTCCGTATGGACACATGGTGTGGATGCTATGCCGACTTCAAAATTATAGCATGCATTGGTATCGGGGCTATCATGTTGGTAAGGCTCTTGTAGGCCTACAATTGAACTGAGTTGTCCTTAACCAGCTCAGGCTTGGCTCATTAAGGGCTCATTCAAAAGCTAAATGGGCTGAGCCCAAACATGATATTAGGCTCGCTTGTTTAACAAGCCAAGCACAAGCAAGTAGGTGCTCAGCTTGGTTGGGCTCATGAGCACACTCTTGTATATATAAGTATTAACATACAAGTCAACCTCTTACCCGATTCTAAACCTAAATATCGAAATCCCTTTCCTCCCTCTTGGCCTGTTGCCTCCTCTCCATGTCGTATTCTCACCTAGCCCTCGCCCCATCATGGAATAATGTTCCTATGCCTTCTATCCTAGCCTTTCTTCTTTCTTCTCATCTGTTAGGTTTATCTCGCCACATCATCATTGATCATGTTCATCTTACCATCATCGATTGTGCTCGTCTTATTGATGGAGATCCTCTACCTTTGCATCCCTATGAGAGCCTCAAGTTCAGCATTCCAAGATAGTTCATGGCAAGGTTTTAAATCCCGTGGGATGGGTTATCTCGATGTTTTCATAGAACGGGATGCACCGCCTTCCCACCCCATCTTGATACTTGGGATAGGAGATGTCCCAAGATGTCCCGATTGGGATGCTAGGATGCTGGTGGGACGGCCCTGCCCCGACACATGGGATGATACCCGTCCCGATGTCCGATGGGACGTCTTGTCGAGACCTGAAACCTTGGTTCATGGTCCCTTCCCTTCATGTGACAACATGAGAGCTCTCCACTCTAGTACACCTTTCTTTTCCTGGTGCATGCCGCGATTGTATTTCGGCTTGCTTACCAATCCCATTTTCATCTATTCCTTTGCAATCTTTTTTTTTTTTTGTGTGTGTGTGTGTGTGGGAACCAGGGTGGCAGGAAGAGATCCATTTTTTCTTCAAGCTTGTTGGAGGGTCATTATAGTCATTAGTCATGCTTGATTTGAGCTCAGTTTTGAGCTTAAACTTGGCTTGATTGGTTAAACATGGTTGACCATGAGCTGATCATAAGCCTCTTTCATTGATCCCTAGTGGAGCTTGAGCATGCATTCTTGAGCTCCGCTTGATCCCTAGCGAAGTTTGAATAGTTACAATAGTAACTAGCCTGACTGTGTGAAGCTTGAGCAGCTTACTAGGCTCAGCTCAGTTAGCTTGCTTGTACCCTAGGTGCTGGTATGAAACTCTTGATATTAAGGCTTGAAACGTTGCTTCATTGTGGATGTTGGTGTTTACAAACCTAATGTAATACATTTCATGCACTTATAAGAACCCCAATGCACAAAACATATGGCATGCAGAAGGGGTAATGTGAACCACGGAAAAGTAGATTGAACATGGGAAGGCAAAGTATACTTCTAAACTGATTTTCCTTACGTTATGATGAATTTGTAGGTAGCACCAGAAGGGGAAAGACTAAAAGGTGAAATCCAAATAAAATGTGGGACAAAAATTAAAAAATCATTCTTACTGTATGATGATCCCATTGCAATAATGATCAAATGTTCTCCATGTCATACAATTTATTAGATGGTGACCATTACCTTCATTATAAATGATGCAAAGCTTATAGTCTCAAGCCACTTAATCGTTGAATGCATAACTGTCTTGAGAGCAGTTGACAAGGGTCTATCTTGATGGTTCCGGAGTGTGCAACTTCTGCATCCTCTTGCAAATAGGAATCGTGTATAAGACTGATAAGGCTTTGCATGATTGGTCCACTGTGGTACTTTGTGTGCTCCAAAATGCATCCCTACTTGGGCATCATCCTTTGAAGTCATAATGCCCAAAGAATTGCTGATAATAAAATTTCAACACCTCTATGAACAAAGTAATATTGAATCCACCATCAATGAAATGGCTTCTTCCTTTTAAAGTTGTTTTAAAAATATGAAGCTTGAAATAATCACGAACATGATCAAATGATCTAGCAAAAGAACCAAAAAAATAAAATAAAATAGCATTAAATTAATTGGAGCCAATCCAAATTTTTAACATTCCTTATTTTGTGACGTATTATAGATGAGTATAGAAGCTTGTTGATGTAGGATTTTGATTGGTTTTTGACATTAGTTAATCCTAACCTGAGAAAATACGAATAATCTGAACTTATTCAACTAGGTTTTTCCAAGTAGTTTTCAGTTAAATTACCTGGGCTCTCAGCTTTTTAAAGCTGTGGATTGTGATAGATAAGCATGTAGTGGTTCTACTTGCTTTAAAGATTAAATGAAAAGGGTCCCTATAATAATTTTTGTATTGTAGTGATCCCTATAATAATTTTCTATTCTTGCAATTTGAACATTACGCTGTAATCTCATTTCTGATGTCAGAAAGGAAGTTTATAAGTCATGCTTTGATGGATACATTCTAGTTATAAAGTGGTTAGTTAGATGGCACTTGTCTTATCATATTCTCTTTCAGGGAAAACTCCCAGCTGTATTGAGGATTTACCGAGATGCACTTATTACTGATATGAAAGCTGCAATCAAAACTACAGTTGCAGAGTTGCTGCCAGTTTTGGTAGCTCAGCCACTAGACTCTGATTTAGTGGCTGGGGAACGAGCTGTGGATTCAGATGGTCTGATGATATAGTTGTTGTGTCTTTTACCTGCACTCTTTCTTAATTGTCTCTTTTCTCAGTCCTTGACCTCCTTATCACTCATCTTACATATTGCATCATGATTCAGGTGGGGGCTTGTCATTGGCAAGCAAATTGAGGAACCTGTCATCTGAAAGCTTTGTCCAACTTCTGGCTGCTATATTCAAGGTTATTGAGGTAAGTTAGCTTGCAGTATTTTTTTTGATTTTCTTATTGTGTAAATCAAGCATATTAGCTCCTAAAGCTTTTCAGAGATTGAGATCTATCTATTTTCTGCTAGATGCTGTATTTATAAGCTTGGGTTTAGCTCCTTGAACTGACAGATTTACAAGCCTAGGATGCATAAGATTGAAGGCATTCCTTTTCCCAACCCTGAGCAAGTAGATTGATTGATCTCCTTAATGGATGATAAGATCTTGTCAGTCCTCGGCATATAGGTTTCTGTTGCTCATTAGAGTACATGATTTGTTGGTTTGTATATGGAATCAGCTAAACTCAGTTGATATAGAAAGTCCCACAATGTATTGATCATTTTGTGGGCATCCACATATATATTGTAATTAGGTTATAACAAGGTAACACAAAAGACTAATCCTTTAATCTTTATCTAAATCTTTTTCCTTTGGTCTTAATAGGTAGCTTTTTTATCTTAACAATACACTTTTTTCCTATTATGGTGTTCCATTAAGGGGATGCCATGGCACAGACAGTACCTGATATGTGTTAAAGTATCATGAAGTGGTTGAAATTGTTGAGTATAGAATATTATGATACAGGAAGTTTTTTATCTCTGTAATTCATATAAATGTCTTCAGTGATGGGTTTGTGTCTATGTTTGCTGTAATATGATCTTTGATCTTTTAGTGAATACAGGCACATTTAATGCAAGCTGCGGAAGTTAAGAAGGTCATCGAATGGATTATGGGAAACCTTGATGGTTGTTATGCCACTGATTCTGTTGCTGTGGCAGTTGCACATGGTGCGGCAGCTGCTGCAGCTGCAGAAGCTGCCCAGGAGACTGATACTACTGTTGTTCCTCATATCTCACATTCGCTTCCCAGGAATGCTCCCAAAATTCCATTATTCCAAGGAAAGACAAATGATGGTTCCAGTCCAAATACGCCCAAAAATTTCCGGTGAGATCTTGTACTTCTGGTCGTGTATTACATTGTAATATTTCTTGAAAATAATTTCCTTCAGATTTTATGACATGTTCTTTAAAGTAGTCAGCATTTGAATTTTCTTAAGGGATATCCATCAGTTATGTATCTTTGGTGAGTGCATGAAATTAACACTTCTTTTGTGACTTAGAGAAGGGTTCTAAATTTCTAATAACAACTTCCCCTAGGGTCATTGCCTTATCAAATATCTCTTCTTTTGCCTACTGCCTGTTAACAAATATTGTTTACTAATGAAGTCATATAAAATGTATACAGATTTCCTAAGTTATTCAACATCTATTGAGTGTTTTTGTGCCTGCCAAATCTTACCTTCTCGACATTCTCTTTCTGTGACTTCCTCCAATGCAGTGTTTGCCACGTTGCCTAGTATGGGGCGTACCATATTGTACCGGCATTGGCTACCGTGCTGAACCATGTATGAATACTGTAATAGGATGGTACTGGTATGGGGTCCGGTACCAAGACGGCAAACCTTGCTCCTATGAATTTTTTAGGAACCATTACCTAATCAGTGAGGACTATAATCTTTTATCCATTTATATCTGATGGCTTTGTTTCATATCAGCACCCAGTTCTTGTCCAACAACTTGGTGGTTTATATCAAACATCCAATAATTAGATCAACAAACAATTGAATTTATGGTTGAATGAGAAATTACAATAATTACAAGAATGAAGCAGATATTTCTTTGAAAAGGATATGAAAAGGTATAGGAGTTGAGGATGTCCGGAAATTGTGGAAGAAAATGAATTTATTTGTATCAACTAATGAAATGAAATTGCAGAAAGTCTGCTTATGTTGGGCAACGTTATGTGGAGTTGGGTGCATGGGGTGTGGTTGTATGTCAAAGAGTTGGGTTGTTTCAATGTCTAAGAATTTCTTCGTAGAGACCCATGTTGGAGTATATACCAATGCCCGTTTCTAAGTCTTCAGTGGGGTTAGGCTATTTGAAGGCTTAGGGCAACAAAGATTCTGGGTTTATTGCTATAGTAGTACAAAAGTAAGTTGCCTCTCTTTGTTGCTAGAATTGGACGTTGTGGGTCCTTTATAAATTTTAGCAACACAAGACTGCATATGTTATGTGGTATATGGAGTTATAGTTTATCACTCTTTTACAGGTTCTTCCAAATTTGAAGTCTAAATGTTTGAATCTTGGGCAATTTGGAGTGATCTTTGTTGGTATTATGCTCTTCAAATGTAGCAGCTTAAGTTATTTTCGGCAACAGACCATGTGGAAGTTCAGTATGTTAGGTGCTATAGGGATGAAGTTATTGCAAGTAGAATCAATCTTATGTTGTTTTATTTTTGGTCCTGTAAGAAGTGCATTTCTCTTAAAAATCTAATAAAGCAGAGAAAATTGGCTTCTTTATACACTTGTTATTGTCTGGTAGAAATTTCTACTTTATTAATGTGGTGCAAGGTGGCAAGCATGATTCCCTTGTGTGGTTTTCCCTTCTCTCATTTCTGCGGGCTGACATACATGAGTAAGTCGCAGCAATTTATGGTGTAGAAGTGGAAGGGCGGAGCGTACAAGTATGCATGCTCTTGTTTGTAGTAACATTATTGTTAACTATTTGTAATGCTGATTTGTTTATGATCCTATTTGCTAAATTTTGGTCATCAAATTTTTGGATTTCTTCATCTGCTTTTGAGTTATTTATTTTGTGTGTTTGTTGTGTCACTAAACTCTCAGTAACAACCTGCTGATAAGTAATAAACAAGGGCACCAAATATTAAAAGCTTGATGTGACTACTTAAACTATTTTGATAAAATCATTAACATTTTAAGGACGAATGTCAAGCTATGAAGTTTATAGCTGTTGCAGATCAGCTTTCTGTCTGATCTTAGCTTAGCAAAAAATAAAGAAAAGAGTGAGGTCTTGCATTTTAAACATTTCCTTTTTTGTCATCATGGTATTGATTGTTGACTTCTTTCATCATGCTACTTTTGTTTGCTGATTTTCTTAACCTTTTACATGTAACCTTTTTCAAAAGAAACTTGCATTGTATTATCAACTTTGTAATGTATAATTGGCATTCTAGTTGCTTGTGAATTTGGTTGACTTTGTTTAAACATTCTGATAATAGCAATTAATTTCAGTGCTGATGTATTGCGGGAAAACACAGAAGCTGTGTTTGCTGCTTGCGATGCTGCTCATGGAAGATGGGCTAAGCTCCTTGGTGTCCGTGCTCTTCTTCATCCTAGGTTGAGACTTCAAGAATTTCTTAGCATTTATAACATAACTCAGGATTTTATAGCAGCTACTGAGAAGGTAAATTTTTTTGCTTGCCCATCATGGATGAGATTAATTTTATTTTCTTTGCCAAATTTTTAGCTCTTATGCTGGACAAGGTCCTCTTTTGTAGATTGGTGGCAGGTTAGGTTATAGCATTCGTGGAACTCTACAGTCACAGTCAAAGGCATTCGTTGACTTCCAACATGAATCTCGAGTAAGTTGCATGCTTGTGATGATTCACCATTTAATTTTTGACTCTATCATGTTTTGACATGATTCTGAATGTGCTTTCTGCAAATGCTGGTTTATTTACATTTTTATGCAGTGACCTTAAAGTCATCATCATTCTAACTTTATAATTATCTTGTGTAGATGGCAAAAATTAAGGCTGTTCTTGATCAAGAGACTTGGGTTACAGTGGATGTTCCTGATGAATTTCAGGCCATTGTTGTTTCACTTTCTTCTATGGGTAATGGTGAGCTAGGCCCGGATATTCTTTCCTCAGAGATGGTTGAATCTGGGGTTTCTTCTGGTGAACAATATTTTAGGATGAATGAATCAGGCGAGCATGGTGCAAATCCTAGCAATCGAACCTTGCCACTATCATCAAATCAAGAAATCAGAGCTGAACCAACACCTTCTGTCCGGAATGATGATAGTACTGTGAAAGAACATGGAAGATCTACTTCTCAAACACTTATATATGGAGGCATTGGTTATCACATGGTAAACTGGTTAGTTATCTTTATAATCAGAAAATCTTTTCCCCCTTTTTTTTTGCTTTTTTGCTTTTCTCTGCGATCAAGCATCCATCATAATTTATAAAAGGTTGTCATTGTTTAATTTAAGTGAAATATTTAATAGAGTTATTATTTTTGATACATCTACAATTGAGGGATGCCCCTGTTTATTTTTTTAAATTCATTTCTGTCTTTTATACTTTTGGCTGTTAAAATGTTACATTTGACTTTAGTTATTAGTTATTGTTTGTTTTATTCCATTTTGCCCAGAGATATTGTTGTTATTTTTTGTCAATATCCATGTTAGGTTCCCTTTAGTCTTTGAACTAATTTCCACTTGAAATTGTTCACATGCAGTGGTTTAATATTGTTGAAAATGTTATCGGAGTATGTTGACATAAGCAAATGTTTGCCCGCTTTGTCATCTGAAGTGGTCCATCGTGTTGTGGAAATATTGAAGCTGTTTAACACCAGGACTTGTCAGCTTGTTCTCGGTGCTGGTGCCATGCAGGTAAGTTTAACCTTTTCTTTTTTCATGAGTAAATTAAAGTTAAGTTAAGAAGGTTCTGCTTTAATGACTATACTAACTGATGTATAATTAACAATCA
Organism: Elaeis guineensis; assembly: GCF_000442705.2. NCBI lineage: Eukaryota > Viridiplantae > Streptophyta > Magnoliopsida > Arecales > Arecaceae > Elaeis > Elaeis guineensis. The sequence goes on along the minus strand of NC_026003.2, from coordinate 95,197,014 downwards.
TGCTAGTTGGCTTCTTTATGTCTCAAGAAAAAATCGAGTATATGATCATGTTCTGAATTTTATGTCATGACATTGTGCAGTATCTAGAATTTCATGGACTTGTATGAGGGTTTTACCTATTAATTATTTGTCTATTCAGGGATGACGTACACATTCTGTTGGACATTGTTTTCCCCTTTTTGATAACCATGCTTTACACAGTGTTTATGGGATACATGCATCTGATGAAAATGCTTTATTCACACTATTGGTGTAAGGGCATACGATGAGATGTCCTGAAGTAGATTTTTGTTATGTACTTGCATGATTATTGGATTTAATTGACATCTTTCTGATTCTTAGATCAGGATCAAGACAAATATGTGAGCATTAGTCTGGCTTGATTATGCTACTTCTCTAGTCATGACTGCTTTAAATTTAAAATTTCCTCATAGAAAGTGAGTGTTTTTTGTATGTAGTTACTATATAGTAACTGTACAGTTGGAGTGAAGAAAGACATGTTTTTGAATATAAAGAAGTATATTTTACAAACAAGCAGCCAAAGTTTCAAAATGTCCTTAGTAGGTACTGCTAAGTTCCTAAGGATTGAACCCCACCACCCTATTTCAAAATGACTTAACTTGGCTGAACTATTTTTGGTATCTGGTGATCTAATTGCTGGTGGCTGCAAAAATGAATACTGGAAAGTTGACTAATCCAAAGAGCTTTTGATGCTCCAGAATCTGGTGGGCCAGTTGCCTGTGGCTACTATAGTGGTCGTCAGAACTTGAGGACCCAAAAAGCTTTTAAATATGTCATCAGTTGAGTTCAATATCATTTGATGTACGACCACTTCGTGGGGCCAAGTTCTCATTGATGACTGCACTGAGTGTCCTGTAGCCCCATCTGGGTGTCCTGTAGCCTCATCTCTGATGTCCTGCCAGATCATCACCTTAAGACTGCTTTAGCTACTTGTGCTTCAATCTCCTACTAATTAAGTGAATCCTTTTTCCTTTGCCAGTGCTTTGATTTTTGTCAGTTGCTTGTGTCGTTTCCTATCCACTGTTTTGATTTGTGATAGCACATGGCCAATTACAATTGCTTCCCTTTGTTGATTTCTTTTGTTTTCTACACTCAAATTTTGCATTATTACTTGATGCTACTTGATGATTATTAATTTCACCAGCTCGTTGTGCTTCTATTTGTTATTGATACTGTTCTATCATTTCCAGCCTGTACCTTCTGTCTTTTCACCTTGCGGCCTTTATTGCTGGATTCACCATTTTAGTGGTTTTTTTGCCAACAAACACTGTAATTTGAGATTTCATGCTTTAGCTGGACCTTGTCACGTGGTGATTCTGTTGTCATCTTGCTTCTGGATGGTGCTATTGTAACTTGCAGCAGTGCCTTGTGCTCCTGGTTTCATTTTGGTGTTTATGCATCTCCAAGTGCCTTCTTAGCTCATGTGTTGGCATCTGCACCTTGGACACCTTTTACAACTCATGCCAGCAGCTAGCCTACCTTCTTAGCATCCTTCCCTGGTGGTGTATTTATTAATTAATACAATAGGCAGGACTAGGGTGATATAAATTATTAAAGACATGTTACATCACCATATATTCCAGTTGCACTTTGTTGGCATCTAGAACTCACTTATCCAGTCTTATTCTCATTCTAGTGGAACATGTCTTGGCTTTCTACGTAAAAGTCCTTGTGTAATCTTTTCTTTTTCCTTAAAATCTACTATTTGCATGACATATTTGCTTGGTATTATGAAAAGTTGTTCTGGTGGTCTATGTTTTATATGCTTGTCAATGCAATTTTTCCCTTGATTGAATTGGATTTTGTTCATGAGGCTTGAATGCTGTGGCTATGCTTTTCTACATCATGATTATTCTTATATGGAATTTCAGGTGTCAGGTTTGAAGTCCATAACCTCTAAACATTTAGCCCTGGCAAGTCAGATCATCAGTTTTATTTATGCTATCACACCGGGTAAACATTTACTATCCAACCATTGTTTTCTAGAAGCAGCCAACTGAACATCATTTTTTATTAGTTATTTAATTGCTTTACTTCTGTAATTTAAATTTCCTTGTCATTGTTGTTGGTTAACCTGCTGGTCATGTTATGTGTATTTTGTTGCCCCATTTCTCTTTTGGATTGTCTTTCCATTTCTGTGTGGTATAATTTAGAAATGTTTAGTTTTTATGGATTTTCATTCATATTGAGGTGTTTATTAGGGAGTTGTTGTTCTCTTTTCCCCTTGTTGCCTGACAGGATTGGCTATTTTAAACACATTTGTTGAGGCTTAGGCTGCCTTCGTCTCTCTCTTCTGATGGTCATGTTTGCCTTTGATAAAACTTTCTACTAAATGTAAGAGTCAGCTTTGTTATGCATTTTCTTACAGTTGTTCTGCAAGATTCTGTTTGACTTCTCCAAAATAGGGTAAAAAGAAAAAAACATCTGCCTTGAAGTATTCTGAATTTCTGATAGATGCTGTTAGAATGTTGCTTCTCTTGAACAATAGTTCATAGTATTGGAAGATGATACACTCAGGAAGTGGCCAGACATGCTCTTAACCTTTCTACAGGGGATGTACCCTCCATGTACCAGTGCAATAATTCTTGTGTTCATCCAATGGCATCCAATATGGCTATATGATTAAGTTGACAGGCATACAATCATGTTATGTGCCTAATTTTCAGATTTTGGATTGGTTGACGGTTGACACGATTTGAACTACAAACTTTTAGCAGTATGTTCCACACAGGTTTTTGATTGATGTCATGGGGTTGTGGTGAGAGTCTGTCTATAGAGATTCATGAGAACTTTTCTTCTGGCATTCCATTTCATAATTATAGGCTCCACATCATTTCTTAGGTAACTACCGCTTCTGATTTTTACTTCTAAGAGAATTTTATGAATTTTTCACTTCAGCCTTCCCTCCATGCGGAAGTTGGAAATCTAAGACCTGTAGGATAGGACAACTAGTCATCCTAATGGCATATCTGATCATGATGAAATTCATTTAAATGATGTCATTCTCCTGTGGATATGTCAACTTTTTGCCCAGTTCTTTTCTCTTGTTTATGTAACTTATGATCATTACTTTTGCTGACTTGTTTAAAATTGCAGTGCTTCTTTGAGAATTCTTTTAGTTATCTGGGATTATGTCATGCATTTTTCTCATTTGTTTGATTTGTCCGCGATATATACACATGCCATTGCTTGCTTTGCAAGATTATGCTTCACTTTAGTTTCAGTGTACAGTTCATACAATGGTAGTTCTTTCACTTCACCATAAAATTGTAGTTCTCTCCATCAGCTTCTTACAAGTGATTTATTAAAAAAAAAAAAAATCAAATCATTGGTTTTCTATTGATCACCTAGTAAACATATTGCATCCAATAGATCATACTGATTCTAACATGGTTTATTCGGTGCATGAAATTCAAGATATTCGACGAGTTCTTTTTTCTAAAATACCCGAGGCTCGTAAGGCATTACTGATGTCCGAAATTGACAGAGTAGCTCAGGTATGGTTCCTTTAAATTTCTTTAGGTTTTTGGTGCTGCAGTTTTTATATTTCTTTTTCTCTTTAAATTAATAAGCTGCCTTTCCTTTTTTTTTTTTTTTTGGCTACCAAATGAATTGTTGCAAAGCTTATCACATCTATTTTATTGGCCATATATTCTGGACATGCTCCCTGACATATGCAGTGTGGTCTCCGAGCTATTTACTTGACCACCAGAATAAAGCAAGTTAGATTCTTCATGTCTAATTTCTGCCAATCACTCTTATAAACTGCCACTTGTTTGCTTCAAAAAAATTCTAACCTAAGGAGTGGCAATAGGTCATTGTCTTTTGATTTCGATGTCAGTTTTGTTTGACCTTGTTAATTTGGTCACAGATTAATGTGTACATATCCAGTTTAGTATGTCATCACTTCATATATTCTTTTATTATATAAATATGCAAACTGATGCTGTATATTGAGGCTGTTTGGATATCCCCATAATGTACTGTCATGCTCATTTCGATGAAGTCATTTAAATTTTAATATTCTATATAAGGACGCTTTGTTTGGAAAATTTTATATTCATTCTGACACTTGCTCCTGAAATTTCATGTTGATAGGATTGGATTGTCGGTTTGGGCTTCTTAAATAGCTACCATGGGATACTCTGCTATTATATAGGAGAGCTTCTACAATTAATTGAACCATGGTGACACAAAGCATTCTTTGGCCTAGTTGATAAATTTCCATAATTCAGCAACCCAAACATGGTCAGCTTAGATTGTTCTCTTAGTAAAACTTGGCCATCTGAGCTCATCCGGTCAATAAAAATTTTGTGACCATAATGGAATGAAGTCCTTTTGACTCATTTATTTATCCTTGGGTCCTTCCTGGTCCTTTGTAGTTCAAAAGGGTCCAGTGATGGTTTAGCATTTTCTTAGAGATTTGGAGCATGCTATGCTCTGCTCATTGGGAAACTTTGATCATAAGTTCTGTTTCTACTGGCCATGGATTGCACAAGGGATGTTTTGTTATCCTCTTGTGCCTCATCTATGTATCATAGTTATCGTTGAAGGATCTTTTAGGTTTTTCGCACGTATTTTAATTAATCACATTAATTAAAAAGACTTCACATGATTGTAATTAATCATATTAATTAAATAGAGTTGGAAGAGAAGAAAAGATCTAATCTATTCATCAGCAAAAGGCACAGCGAAAATAAAAATAACTATCCAACCCTTCATGTGAAAAAGAACCTATCATCAAGATCCAATGTACAGAGGAGAAAAGGAATTGAAGAATAAGAAAAATAACTTTTTCTTTTATACCTTTGTGTGGGTAGATCAACTCCGCAACTGAATAACGTGGAATGGTTCCTCTCCTTGTAGCCATGCAAGTGCTTGGCCTTCACAAGTATCCACACAGAGTTGGAGGGCTGATCTGCAATCAACTGGTTCTCTGGGGTGCTAGTTCTCTTACGGAATCTTTGCTTGATGAAGGATGTTCTCAACGTCTTGAGAATAGCAATAGGACGATAGCTTTTTCAAGATCCTTCTTGCTAAAATCTGAATTTCAGCAAGACAAGGGAGAGAAGAGAAGCTCTGGATGTGGAGGAAAGGGAAGAGGGGTGGCGTCAGCCTTGGGGCTAGGGAGAAAAACTTTGGGGTGTGGGAAGCTTAGAACCCTTGGGGCTTAGCCATCCTTTTATAGATTCAAAACCCTTGGATGGCGCCCCACATTTTATAGAAAGAAATCTCTTTGAAAGAATCTCTGGCGGCTAGGATTCCCTATGGTTGCCGACCCCTCTCTTTAATATTTCCTTTTATGGCTTAAATGGGGTGCATAGGGCAAGGTTTCCTGAGCCAGTACCGTCGGCCGTATCGACTGGTTGATGGTATGATTTGGTATGGTTTCATACCATACGAAATCGAGATGAACTGACGAAGGCAAGCAGACTCGGATCGGAAGAAGAAAAAGAGAGATAGAGAGAGAGGAGGAAGAAAGAAAAAGAGGGAGGTGGAGGAGCCGGCGAGGCCGTCGGACGGCTTTCGACTGGCCGCCATGGCCGTCGGAGGGCGTAGCCCATGGGTGCGGTGCCGCGGGCATGAAATAGGGGCGACGCCCCTGTTTCGTGAGTTTTTAAAAAAATTTAGTTTTAAGTAAAGCTGACAAATAGTTTGCCGGCTTCACGGTTTTTGACTTTTTTTTTTTAAAAAATCCCTGAAGTTGGCAACTGGGTTGCCAACTTCATCAGTTTAAAACCAAAAAAAAAATGGAAACAGGCGATGACTTGTTTTGAAAAAGAAGGGGGCGGAGCCCATCGTCTGTTTCGAAAAAGAAGGGTGTGGAGCGGACGGAGCCCCGGGGCTCAGCTCGCTCTGTAGCTCCGCCTGCTCGATCGCCCTTAGGCCGTTGGCGTCGGCTCGTCGGCCTTCGAGGGTCTCACGACGGAGGCACCGTCTGTTTGGTAGGTCGCCCCCTCTGAGCGCTCTCTCTCTCTTTCTCACTCTTTTGAAAGTCCTATCGAGCAATACGGGGCTCCAAAGCCCTTCGGCGGTTGCAGCCTGCCACCGTCGGCCTCCGGTGGCTCCCACCTCCCTCCTCTCTCTTTCTCACTTTTCCTCCGTACCATCGGTGTACCGAATTTACCGACCGAACTGTGTTGGTTTCTTGCCGGTCTGGTACGATACGGGGTGTACCGGCCGGTTCGATACGATGCGGAAAATCTTGGCATAGGGTTTCATGAAACCTTAGGGCTGCCACCCTTTATAAATGGGGTCAAATTTTCCCCATTTGGTCCCTCATATGGCGCCTAGGGTTTCATTCAAGAAACCTTAGGGTGTGAACCTAGTTGATTGGTCAAAGATCAAGTCAAAACAGGTTATTTAGGCTAGACTCAGGTGTTATACATCTGATGCATCCAAACTCATTTGGGTGCATGTGATCTAAGCCCAAATCTGGACCCAAATTCAATTGAATCCAAATTCCTATTTGATTCAACTTGAATTCAGCCATAATTAATTTGATTCAATCAAATTAAGATATGTAACATTTGCACATTAGTCCTCCTTGAAATTGCTAACCTTTAGCAATTAAGTCCTTGCTTCTTGTAACAATTACAAGTTAATCTAATTATCAATCATATTGATAATTTGATTCTAATCATCTGATCAGTCTCAAACTCCTTATGTGTGTGACCCCATAGATTCTATTCTGTCTAGTGGTGGATTTTGTTGTGATCTCCATCACAACATCATTGAAACTTCTTTCAATAGGTTGGAACATTTCCAACTTTTTCCAATAAGAGTCATTTGATCATATATCTGATTCTCTGTGGACCTCATAATCCACCAGTGAGTGACACCGAGCAGCATATGGTGGTAGGTCAGCAGAATGGAATGGGATGAACTTCTAGATACAGTTACCGTGTGATATAGTCCTTCTATCTTGAATCCCGACAAGATGGAGGTCATAGATTACTTATCAAACCATAACATCTGTCATATGTAAGATTTATTCGACTTGAGTTTCTGATGTGAAATATGTGGAAACTCTTTTTCATTACTCACACCTTCTTGGTCAAGGTCCTTTGAACTCAGTCTCATAAATTACATAGGACCATCTTCTTTATCTACCAAAGATGATAGATTCCATCTAGGTGCGCATCCTATTCTTACAATGAATCTACTACAGTTAATATATACCGTAAGGATCCATATGGTTAGGAACTAAGTGTATGTACAGTCAAACTATAGCAGCCTCACTGTGAACAGTTGAGGCACTTCAGATCTAAGGGCTAGTCACACTACTGCAGTATTGAGCAAGTCACTGACGAGTGGATAGCCATCCAAGTAACTTCTCATTAATGGTCATGCTTGATAGCTTTATTTTCTAACGAACACTTGTACTCGCTTCAGTTCCTCACACTGTAGACTCGAGACTCGTCTATTCAAAACGGAGGCGACTTGTGCATCGATTGGATCAATCACCGTCCCTGTGTTATTCATTGATTGGGAGCATTCAGGAATTAATTATTAATGATACATGCATCAAATTTTCAACACTTGAGAATATGTGTCACCATCTTATTAACTCCTTGGATGATTTATAGATACATTACACAACATGAATGAAAGAAATAACCTAATTTTATTAATTTCAATAATTCAATTATAAAATTATGCTTTTAGAAAGTTCATATGTATTAGCCTAATTGGCTTCTAGGGCATACATCTAACAATCGTGCTCATCATGGTACTAGTAGGGTATTGAGACTTGGTATGCCTTTTGTATTGAGTGATGGTATTGACTATTGAGGTATGCACCATGCGGATACTCGGTACGGTGTATTTGTTTCCCTTTCCATATGATTGTAGGCTACATATTGTCGCATTTCATTAAAGCTGATTGTGGTTTCGTACCAAATTGACCCAATACTTCCATATTTTTGGATGAATAAAAAGTTGTGTCGACGCTAGTAAACATAAGATTTCTTGCACAGTCATTTGTGGGTATATGGTCAGAATCATTCATCTTCATTTTTCTTATCCCAGTGTCAAAGCTAGTATGAATTGATAAAGGCTACTTGCTATAAGATGAACAATGAACTATGCCATGGACAGAATGCTATACGGAAGGAAGGATTAAATAAACCAGGGATATGGTGTGTTGTTTTTGTTTTGTCTTGTTGATTTGATTTGATGTGTTATATAATGTTTATTAGTATCTGGTGCCAAGCCATTGGAACTTTTACTTACATTAACTATGGTATTCAGCCTTAGCCCTGCTATTTGGGGTTGGCATTATGGATCCTTATTCACCAAGATCAAGTTTTTATAGTTGGATGTATTTCAGTGATTTTCTGTCTGCCTAACATCAATCCTTTACCTTTCTCATATGGGGCCCTCCATGATGGTGTGAGTCATTGGAATTTTTACTGAAGTGTCGAATCTGCATCCATTTTGTGAAGCCATGCTCTGTGTTTGTCTTCCATATGTCAAAGCATCTGCTACTGCAAATTTCTATGATACTAGTGGGTTATCAAGCAATATTTATTACAAGAACATGGTTGTGTTCAATGGAAGTTCTTAATATATACAGTAGGATTTAAGTTTAGTAAACTCTTGCCTATATTGGCCTGACTGGCTGTGGACTAGTTCATGACACCCCCTTGTGATGGTTTTTCTTTTTCTTCATCTTCCTTTTTCTTTGGGTACACATCCAATACCTTGTGTTCTATGGCATGTGTCGTATTGTCCACGAGCTTTACAAGGTCATACTGTGATTGTTAATATCTTGTTCGGTAGCACCTGTTGACTCATTTTTGGATTCATTATGCATATATATGTTTTCAGTTGTTTCTCATGATTTTATATTTCATTTTTTTACATGAATGTTCTTTCTGAACTTCTCTGTATTTACAGGATTACAAGATTCATCGAGATGAGATTCACACAAAGCTGGTTCAGATAATGAGGGAAAGATTGCTGGCAAATCTCCGCAAGCTGCCTCAAATTGTTGAGAGTTGGAATGCACCAGAGGATAATGATTTACAGCCAAGTCAGTTTGCTCGATCAGTCACCAAGGTCTGTTAATGTTAACTGCCTCTTGTTTTCCAACTTGTCACTCATGTCTGACTTATTCTTTCAGAAAATTCCATTATTCTGTATACATGTGCATTGATGATGGCAAGATTTCTCATACTGTGCCGAACTGGTCGGTACATCCCGTATCGTACCGGACCGACGGGGAACCTACACGATTCGGTCGGTAAATTCGGTACACCGGCGGTACGGAAGAACAAAGAGAGAAAATGAGAAAGAGAGAGAGAGAAGAGGAGAGGAAGGGAGGTGGGAGCCGCCGGCGACCGTCGGTGGCCGGCTGCGGCTGTTGGAGGGCTTCCGACCCTCGTATCATCCGATAGGGCTTTCAAGAGAGCGAGAAAGAGAGAGAGCGCTCGGAGGGGGGGCGAAGGACCTACTGGACGGACGGCACCTCCGTCGCAAGGCCTCCGGTGGCCAGCGAGCCGATGCTGACGGCCTGAGGGCGGTCGAGCGGGCGGAGCCGCAGAGGGGCGTCCGCCGCAGAGGGGCTCCGCCCCCTTCTTTTTCGAAACAGACGACCGTCTGTTTCGATTTTTTATTTTTTATTTTTGGTTTTAAACTTATGAAGTCGGCAACCCAGTTGCCGACTTAAGGGATTTTAAAAAAAAAACTCAAAAATTCTGAAGCCGGCAAACTATTTGCCGACTTCACTTAAAATTAGGTTTTTTTAAAAAAATTGCGAAATAGGGGCGACGCCTCTGTTTCACGCCCATGGCGCCGCGCGCGTGGACTGCGCCCTCCGACGACCACGGCGGCCAGCTGGAGGCCGTCCGGCTCCTTCCCCTCTCTTTTTCTTTCTTCCTCTCTCTCTCTATTTCTCTCTCTTTCTTTTTTCTTCCAATTCGGGTCCGCTTGCCTTCGTCGGTTCGGTACGGTGCGAAACTGTACCGAATCGTACCGCCGGCCGGCCGATACGGCCGGCGGTAACGGTTCAGCATATCTTGGATGATGGTTTGTTTATTTAGCAGCAAATAGAATTTTAGTGTTCTAAAACTTTTTCTGGAAATAACTTGTTACTCTCGGTAGGTGAGGCCACTTCGTCTTGTTTGGTAGTTAGGTATCACTATTGACTCTTCATACGAGCTCAAACCAAAAAAATGGTCCCATTATTGTTAAATAATTTATTGAGCTATTTTCGCTAGTGATACCTAAAATATCAAAATAGGACTACTTAAACTTAATGATTGGGTTTGGAATGGGCAAATCACACTTAATGACTCAATTATGTGTTCATTTGTGTGTTTTGGCTGAGGACCTAAAGGAAAAAGAAATAGAGGAACTTAACACCCAGTCCTTTCTTTGGCCAGACTTTAACATGTGGTCCTTTGACCGCTAGCATTTAATTTTTAGTCTTGCACACACTTTTATGAGATCTGCACACACACACACACACACACACACACACAAACTTATACTATTATTATTATTTTTCCCACAGTTATACTATCCCTACACACACGTGTGCACACAGTTATTTGTAATTGTGTACATATTGGGATATAAGTTGTACAGCTGCCAGGGACTGGGAATTAAAGAAACTTTTAAACTTGGGGTGGGTGTTAAAGTCCTAGTCAATGGGGACCAAAAGTTAGTGTGGTCAATGGTGGGACTGGCTATTAATACATCTTAGTTTTTGATAGTTGTTCAGTGGCATTTGGTGGTGCATGTGCCTTCATGCTTGGGGCAAGAAGTGGGTTGGCGCTTCTACTTTAATTCCATATGATGGCTAGGAGGCCATGTATGCCCCATTTCTTTTGTATATTTCTTTCATTTTACGGGAGTTTTACCAACAAGCAATGCTTATGGCTTTGTCTAGCTGCCACCAGCCAGTGGCTCAAGCTGATATTGCTCTATGGCTGCTAGTCTTATTGGTCAAGTGCAGTTGTATGATGTGAGTGGCAGGGTTCAAAAAGTATGCCACTCGATGTCCTTGGTGTTGACCCCTTTGCAACTGTGAGCATCTTCATGCCTGATTGAAGGCGAGACTTGGTCATGCACACATGTCACATCACCAGCTGGATGGTCAGCTGGCTGCTCATTGCAGTAGCCACCTCATTCCCTCTATCCATGTCATCTTGGAAAAGAAATTGTTTCACACAATTTGGATTATTTAGTATTGAAAGATGATATTATTTTAGCTTGCATTCTGTGCATTTTAATATCCCACATTTTGTGGTGACTCAGTCTGATTTCTCTCTATTTACTTTATCCCCAGGAAGTTATGTATCTCCATCGTATTCTGTCTCAGACTCTGCTGGAGGCTGATGTTCAAGCAATTTTCAGGTGAAAACCATGATATAATAAGAGGATTAATTCAATAATTTTGAAGTCCATGTTCAGTGTCAGATGAATGCTATGTTAGTTTGAATGCACACCCGTCTTTTCGTTGCTAGGAACATGACTTGAAATAGAATTATGCTAGGGTAGAGAGAACTATACATTATGACCTTTTAGCATTAATGCCATTCCTTGAGTTCTGCATGTTGCTGACTTTGGCTTGTCTTGTACTTCGAATTAATACACGTTATGAATTTAAATTTGTCTTACCCTATACGATATATATCATCAAAGTATGCAAGTTCTTATTTTCATCACCATTTTGGTCCCATGGATTGCTTGTTTCTTTTGCATGTGTCTATATGTGTAAAAGAAAACTGGATTTCTGATGCAGCTTGTCCATAAAGGTAACTTATACCTTACCTGTCTGACATCAAGCTGGTAGCGATCTGTATTATTAAATATGTGGTTAGTTACACTATATTGTTTGCTTTCAAGAGTAGTATGCGGCTGCTACCATAGATTTCAAAATGATACCAAGACAAATATGACATGAAACATATTCATATCAACTAGTACTACTATAACTGTGTATCTGACTGGTTATCTTGTTGAAAAAAAATTATTATGCAGTATTGATATTTCAAAATATTAAAGCAAGCTATGAATTTACCTGATAGCAAAGTGGGTAGTCCATGTGGGATTCAAATTGTAGTGCCAAATTGCCAGTTAACGAAGTGATTATTTTCAAAGTAAATATAGGCTTCAGAATTTCTACAACATCAAAGGGAACATCCTTGTTAGTCATGTTACACTTACTATTTTCTTTATGAGCCTTAAGTTGCCAGAAGATATGGCTTATTTGCAATTTATAATCCTATGGGAAAATTTTTTATTTTAGGGCCTGTTTGGATGGTTGGGCAGCTAGGTCTTTTTTTCCTCCCTATTGGATTCTAGGGGTGGCAATTTTTTCCAACCTGATGGGTACCCAACCCGACTTGACTTGACCCGATTAAGAGGCGGGGCAGCTATGGGTTTTAGAAAAAAAATACCCGAACCGGGTTCAGGTCGGATATAGATAATTGTATGCCCTGCCCCAATAATATCTCGTCTAAATAAATTTAAATCTCTCTCTCTCTCTCTCTCTCTCTCTCTCTCGTTTACATCAAACCCCCCTCCCCCACATCCAATGACCCGGCCATCCTGACACCCAAGCGGCGGTCCGGTGAGCCCCCCCACCCCACCCCTAGTTGCGGCGGCCCGACAACTAGGGTTTCGACAAAACCCTACCCATCATTTAAGCTTCCCTATTCAGCTGCTCCAAGCCTTCCACCCGACTGAGACTCCTGAGGACCGAAAATACAGAGGAAACACTAGGGAAAAGCATAGGAAAAATCAACCAAAACAAAGGAAGGATGGAAAAAATTAAAAGATAAGACCTTTTCCCACATAGATTGATCTTTTTTTTTCCTTTTTGCTTCTTTTTCTTTTCATTTCATGCTCTTTTTTGGAGATTTGTGGGGAAGGAGAACACTTGAGGGAGGTTGGAGGGGTTTTTAGGTTTCGATTGGGGTTTTTTCTCTAGCATATGGGATTTCGTGCAAGTTGTGGCTGTGTGAGTTGGTCCCTTGAGGTTTTGAGAGCTTAACCTTGGTGGAAGCATGATATTTTGTAGGGTTTGGGAATAGGGCGGCGGGCGGTGGTGGGGCAGCAGCGGAGATCGGGAACGGAGGAGACTGCTTCGGGTATACTCGACCCGACCCGACCCGACCCGAGATGGGTATGGGGTGGGTATGGATATGGTTTTTTTCTAGCGGAGCGAGTATAGGTATCGGTCGACCTGACCAATACCTGACTTGTTGCCACTCCTATGAGATTTGGATCAGCCTACTCCAGAAGTATTTTGTGTTTCTGTAAATATAGCCCAGCCAAGCCTAATTTGGATAGTTATATTGGCCCAAACCCACGATTCCTATTGGATTTTGGGCCCAACCATCCAAACAGGTCCTAAAGGGACTCATGGTGCACTAGGCAGGTTTAACTATTTGGTTAGCTTGTATGTTAACATTTTGGATATGAACTAACATAAAAGGAAACATAGGAAGTCACAATATTATTCTATTTTAGAATAAGGTAGCCTATAATGTATCATGTGTAAAAGCATGTGATGCTTGATTTAACATGGACAACCAAGATGGACTTTTCGCGCTTGAAATGTTTGCTTGTTTATTCACTTTTCAGCTAGAGCACCCTTTATAAGATCTTTCTGCTAGCATTTTTGAAGAGAAAAATGGAGAAAGTGCATTCAAAAGTAGTGCACTTATTAGAATAAGCTCAAAATGGTGGACTGGAGCTAATGAAATTTGGAGTGAGATAGTTGTGCAGATGCCACTTTATCTTTGGCATTAATACTTGAAAAGATGTGCTTTGGGGGATAGGTTTTGTTGATATTGTCTAATTATTTGAAGACTATGAAATATTTCAAAAAATAGAAAATAGAATCTAATAGAATGATACAACCTTGAAGAAATATATTAAACATGTAATAGTTATGCCATGTTTGTAATACCTTTAATCTAGTGGGTATGTAGAAGTACTAAGCAAATGGCTAAAAGCAAAAAAAAATATTTAAGAATGACATCAAAACAAGGTGTCAAGTATCAATTGACAACCTGTATTTTTTTTCCTATACAGGATTAGATAGATAAAGTAGGCATAATTTTGAGTATAGTATATTGTTTGCAACGATCTGGCAACTAGAATGTTATCAGCACTCTGTACTATAACAATATATCGGTTATTTTGTCTTGCAGCTGAGTAAATTGTGGTATCAAACTCAGGTAAGCTTCATAAAAGCTGCAAAATAATGAACATGAACAACGTTGGATAAGAATGGGCACTGAAAAGAAAAAGGCCTGAGGTGACAAGCATCTTGAATTCATGATCATCCCTTATTCTTGTAGAAAATATGAAACACCAAAGCATTTCTTCCAATACAACCTATACTATAATAATATATAGGTGATTTTGTCTTACAGCTGAGTAAACTGTGGTATCAAACTCAGGTAAGCTTCATAAAAGTTGCAGAAGAATGAAGGTGAACAGCATTTGATAAGAATGGGCACTGGAAAAAAAAAAGCCTGAGGTGGCAAGCATTATGAATTCACAAGCACCCCTTATTCTTTTATAGAAAATATGAAATGCCAAAGCATTTCTACCAACACAACCTATATCTTGTAAAAATAGAAATGATTGAGCTTGTAAATGCCAATGATAGTTACATTTTTTTTATATATTAACACAGGCAAGTGGTCGAGATCTTCCATTCACATATTTCTGAAGCATTTTCAAAGTTGGATGTCAGCACTCCACAAGCCAAGAACAGGTATGCTACTTCATATATTGCCATTTTGCTTCCACCAAAATGTTCTATATCATATCTTAATCTGATTCTCTTAATGCTTGCTGTTTGAAAAACCAGACTATGCCGAGATGTTCAGCATATTCTTGGATGTATTCGCAAGTTGCCTTCTGATAACTCAAGTAAAAATGGTGTGCCGAATTTTGGTCTTCTTGATGAATTCTTGGCAGAGAAGTTTGAAACAAAAGTAGGTCAATGAATGACCATGAAAGTAGAATCTAACTTTTATCAGCCAGAAGATTGTGACATGAGAACTTCATTATGGACAAGGAAATGATTCTTAGACATGTGCAGCGACATCGTACAATTGCATTCAGGTAACATTTTTATTTTCTTTTTTTCTTTTTTATTTTTTTGAAATTGCCTTACTAATGAACTTGCTCGTGGTACAATATACAGACTTCTTGAGAAAGTAGTTACTACATAAAGTCCATTGAATTTTCACTGAATGGTTCTTGTATATGTTTGCTTTCTCTTAAATGTGACAATCTTGGCATTGTATGGAACTTAAAAGTATTGTGATTTATGATTGGCATATTTGTGCATTTGTGCAATGATAAATGCACACACTGAAGGTAAAAATAGATCCCTTTACAGGTCTTTTTGGATATTGCTACAACATTGGGTTGCAAATCCTGGAAGTTAGTGGATTGGGCCACCCATTTAAGAATGTCTCTATCAACCAAAAACCTCCCAGCCCGTCCTGTGGGAAGCAAAAATGATCTCCATGGCTCTTCCCCCACCCCCCCCACCTCTACTTTTTTTTTTTTTTTTTTTTCTGGCCTTCCTGCAGCCCTAAGGCTGGGATTTGGGAAGGCCCTTATAAAGTATGAGCTAGATGGGCCAACAAGCTTGATTCGTGCAGGATCTTCAGGCCAATCTTATAGGCATATCCAAGCAGGCCCTGTAATTTGTTACATGAGAGCGATAAATATTGTCCCAGATAAAAATTTTCTTCTGACACTGATCTATTGGATGTGGATGTATGCTCCGAGAATGTGAATATTCTATGCACAAAACAGGTACAATTTACATATCCACAGATGTAAACAGGCATTCAACACTTTGCCTGGGGACTAAGTTCGTGTTCCTTGTCATAAGGAAGTATATCAGAATAGATCTAACAATAAAGTATTCTGACCATTTAATATCATGATTCATAAGGTTCAGCAATCTTCCTGTATGATTGTTGATAAAGTACAAATAACCATTTTTGGCCTTGAATGAAGTTCCCAACCATGTCCCCCATTTTTTTTCTGAGACTGTTTCTCCATTTATCCATCCATCCATCTTCTCCCTCTCTTCCTTTAGGAGATAATATTGGTTTCCAGTGGATTGCGGCTGGCCCCTTGCTTTCATAAAGGAAGAGATGGCCCCTTGTACACCTGTTTAAAGTGATGAGGATCTTGCTATTGGTTTGCAATTTTGATTTCCATGTGTCGTTTCTTTTTATACTAGATCACTCCTATCGCATTCTTCCAAAAAGACACCCAGTTGATAGAAATAATAATGAAATTTGTATTTCACTACTGAGTTAATCTGTGGTCCTTTCTTGCAAGACGAATTCAATATTTTAGATATGTGGGTCACCTGGGGCCATCTCCCTTCGCTGGACTACTAGCAATTTTGCACAGAAGGGACAGAAAATTGTGAAATTGGATCATGCTTTCCTTTTAAAAGGAGAAATTTTTGTTCTTATTACGTATAGCATCTTCTCATTTAAATTGAATTTCTTTCCTTCGAAAGTAGGAGTCTTTAAAAGTTGAGACAAGGTCGCTAGATATTGAAGTTGTTGAAAAGGTATATCAGGCCAAACGTTCTTAATGTTCCTATATTTGTGCTTGATCTGGCTGATTTTATCTTCAAATCTAGTGACACTTCTGTCCCAATTACTATCCGTTTTCTCCTCCATTGAAGTTAGAACTAGGCAATCTTGTTTCCATAAATTGTTTTGCTTATGATGTGAAAGCTTTTGTTAAGTAACCTTTCTCAACCAAAAAAAAAAAGGCTTTTGTTTCAGTATTTTACCAGAATGCTGTTGTACTTGCATAGAAAAAAGATCCCGTGATTCAATATGCTTATTATGATTTGTCAAATGCTCTTTATAGTCATTCATCTAGCAAGCATAGTTCTGTTCTTGCCCATACTACTACAGATGAGGATTCAACTACCAATGAGGAGCAATCAATATTAAGTGGAGTTTGGTGCCCATTCAACAAGTTCACCAGCACGAACAAAGTCCAAAAGTGTTAATTTTAAAAAAATGAAAGAAAGCTATCTGCATGTGTAAGAGCAGTCACTAAGTGGGTTAGTTCAAGGGAAGGCAAGGACTATGAAATTAATGTGTAATAGATTGAGATAAATTATCATAAATAGTGTTGATGCTTGATGCTAACCTCCTATTAAAGTTTCATGTAGTTATTATTATAAATTCAAAACCATCCACTTAAAGTGAATGCAAATCATCCCAGAATGATGAAGTATCAAAAAAATTAATTTAAATGGATGGAGTCTTCCTTGCTATCAAATTTGTAGAACTTTGATGGGAGGGTATTAGAGATTGTCAATCTTTCCCAAGAGTATCTTGCATTGTTTGATCATAGGGTCATGCGTTCATGCATTTATATTTGTTTGAGATAACTCAGCAATTTCATGTAAAATGGGATATACCTTGAGATATTCAAGTTGATGAAACTAAAGAACCCAATCTTCTGTATGAATTATGGGGCAATTCCTTATCAAGTTAACTTTTATGCCCATTGATAAATTTAAATTCTGAGTATGTAAAGGTGCGTGCAGAATACAGGAAGAGAGAATGGGACATCAATCTTCCTGTCCAAATACATGAGGGATGATGGTTCTGGGCACCTGTATATTTTTCTGATTGAAAGAGACATGTAGACCACCAGCTTTTATTGAAAAAGAGCTGGGAGATACACAGAAAGAAAAGTCCGTCTAGAGCTTAGGCAGCGAACAAGGATAACAAAAACATAAACAACAGAAATCTGGGTACAAGAGAGACAGCTGTTTAAGCTTATCGACCAAAAACTAGAGTCCGCGTAGGCTGGGTACCTGTATATAATCTCATCCTGGTGTCAATGATTTTTAGCCCGTACTTTAGAATGTTGTGCAGTAAATGATACGGGCCAGTACACTGCTACATTCTATGTTGGATGGTAATACAAAATTCCTCATTTGTGTTGAGTCAATAACACAGTAGTGCAGAATGTGTTGTATGGAATAATGGTTTGTGGACTGCTACTTCAGCACTGATGATTTATAGGAAGAGGATGAAGTTCAGCCTTCTGTTAGTTTGTCATGACTGGAAACTGAACTAACATGTTAGACTTGCATTTGCTTTTTTCATTTGAAAGTTGCAATAGTTGCAAACATGGTGCTAGAGGTAATCTCTATTGCATATCGAGCACAAATGTGTGTTTTTGAATTTCTTAAGATAGTTATGCAGTTAGGATGGTGGAACACCAAGGATGAGGTTGCATCTTTTTGTCTAACATGAATGATTAATGTCATGATATATCTAGTTGCTACATGTTGAATGTAGAGAACAGCATCCAGGTTTTGCATACTTGGTTCTTTTTTCTAATGATTTTGATATGTTCATGAACAAAAGTGGTGATAAATGATTGATTTGCTTGTTTCTTTGACCGGGAGTGTATGTGATGATATTTATTTTGTTAAAAATTAATACAAAGAGGTAACTTGTTTCAAACTTATTTACAGGTGTTGTTCTTTCCTTTGTCTATGGATGCCTGATCCATTTGATGTGAAATCACTAAGATGTCAGGTTACCTTGAGAAAAGGTTGCTTATGGCAAAATTCACTGTTTTGTTCTTACATTTTATCAGTCAAACTTTTATGCTTAATTGAATCCCTTTGGTACAGTCAAGCCATAGTTCCTCGGATTTTTAAAGTTGATTTCTTTGGCTACCTGTGCCAGGCATTGTTGTAATGCTGAAGAATAATTTTATCGATGAGTGTATTTTTTGTTCTTTGGAGCTGGAACTGCTCCTTTTTCTGCTTCTATTCTGTAAGTTCCTGAATGTTAGACATCCCCTGATTGGTAGTTCATGAATTGGTTTTTGTAAAGGCTAAAATTTCTCATATATGTAAAGGTGGGCAACTGAAAGCTACAAAACAATGTAATTATAAGCCAAGTTTGTGCACAGGCTATTATGAAACACTTTTTATGGCCATTGTGAATGATACCTGACATTATCTTGTACTTTAATTATATTTTATCCGCTTTATGTACGTTTTTTATTAAACTGAATGCTGATGTGCTAATTAAACTTGACATCAATATCATTAAAATACTCATCAGAATTAACAAATGAAAATCTTTGCAGCATGCTACCAATTTGTGTTTGTGTATGGGGAATTGAGGTTACTTGATAGCCTGATGTAGTATAACTTCGAATCTAGTGCTCGTTTTTCTTTATTTTTTTTTCCTAAGTAATATTGGTGTCTCTATTGCCAAGCGTTTCATGTTTTCCCCAAAATGTAATATGTAATGGCAAAGGGTTAGTACTACCTCTTTTAAAGAGCAAAATGAAACCTGGCTTTCTAGTTTATTAGGGGGCAAGTATGAGAAAAAGACGGCCCCTTGCATCTATTTAGGTTCTCAACCTCTTTTTGCAGTTAGCGTACTTAAAATAAGTAAAATTGCATTTTATTTTAATTCTTCATTTGCATTTGCCAATTATTATACAGGTCTCAGTATGAACAATGATGACTCCCATTATTTAGGTTAAATTGTGACGGTCTTCCAATTATGAATTCGTGGTTTTAAACTAGCTTTTTTGAAGCAGCCTGCAACATATGGTGCATATGCACCACTACCGGCTATAGCCATCTTCGAATTGTTTAATGTGATATAGGTGTGGTATATTTTAGGCTTAATTATTTTAAAAATATTAATTTTTTTTGAGATTTGTATTTTTATCCTAAATTTCAGTTTGATGTAATCAGATCATTGAATTGTTAGAATATTGTAATTTCTCTAATTTCTCTCTTGATTATTATTTTCATCTAAAGACTATGAAGGAGATGTGGCATAGAATTAGTTGATATGGAAGGAGATGTGGCATAGAATTAGTTGATATGGAACTCTAAGCTTTTTTTTTTTCTTATTTTTCTAGTTAAGGTTTAAACTCCTTTCCTCTTGTCTCCTCTTTTAGCTAAGTTTTATTTATTTATTTTTGTCCATTTTCTTCCTCTTCTAGCTAGGTTTTCTACTTCTCATTTTTATCCATTTTCATCCACCACTATCTTCTTTAAAATCTGCATCATTTGTACCTTCTCTTTTAGATGTTTAGGGAGGCGATAAGTATATGGACTTAGTATGGTTGAAGGAGTTTTATAATTTCGATGGACTATTATGCAAGCGAGATTTATCTTTTGTAGTATATATTTTGTGAAAATGACTTGCTTCTCAAGAATCATAGGGGGTATAGTGGTGGACTTGGTGGTCGTGGCAGAGGTGGTCTTGATGGCGGTGGTGGTAATGGTTTAAGTTTTGGAATTAATGATGGTAGAGATAGAGGTATCGATAATGGTGTAGTAAGTGATGGGATTTTAGAGGAGCTAGTGGTAAAGAGGAAATGATGAAGTGGGAAGTAAAAATCCTAGTTAGAAAGGAAAAAGAGGAAGGAAAAGTTTACAGAGGTTTCACATCAGCTATTTCATGCCGTATCAGCTTCCACTATATGTCACGTGATAGAACAGACTATTTTCATCACACTCGTTAGACGGAAATAGCAGCCAGGGAGAAATTGTAATATTCTAAAAGTCTGATATCTAATTGTCGAGAATCGAAGTGATGATAAAAATAAAAACCTTCAAAAAATTTAATATTTTTAAAATAATTAAGCCCTTATCTTAATAGAATTTTTTATTTTACTCTGCTTTAGCTGTCCACCATAAAAATTAATCATTTCTTTTTTATTGAATCAAGAGAGTAATTGTTGCTGTGCTGAACTCGTTTTGGTCCAACTGCCAATTTATGGTCTCTTTTTTCATCTGTTCTTGGATCATCAATGTCATTCACAAATCTGTTGACCCTATGTATGTCTTCTTCTGCGATTATCCTTGATTTTAGTGCGTCCAAAGATGAAATTTTAAAACTCTATTATCTAGTGGAGTTCTGGACAAGAAAAAAATGAAAAAAAGAAAAAAAAACCATTACTGAATTGAATTGTGGTGGTTGTATGTGAATTTGTATTTTTTTCTACAGATTAGTTCGCCTTCTGCATATTCCGTGTACTTCAAAATGATAATGCTTCAAATAGTTTAGCACTTCCAGTGAATACAGAAAGATTGTTTTCTTCTTCTTTTTAAATTTTTATTTTAAATGTATGTACCTTTGCAAATTTGCATCTAGTATAAATACTGTTTCAAATAATTCATTTGGGTAAATACTTTTGCTGTTAACCACCTTTAGCCATAGCCAATCTAATGTAGTGTTTGATTTGTTTAACCAAGGTTTTAGCTTTTTTACAAAATGACAATTACCTTCGACAAAACTTGAGCTAACCTTGGGAGATCAGTGAAGGCTCAAGGGTCTCGATGTCATTTGACTAGAAAGGGGAAATTTGAACACTTTTCAGAGTTTATGGATGCAGAAAATTCACATTTAGGTGTCTTGCAAATTATAAGTATACAAAATTGTACAGATTTAAAGTTAAGCGAGAGTGAGAGATGCCAAAAAAAAATCACAAATGTGTGCACAATCATAATGACAGGGCTTGCACTTTTAGAAGATGAATCTTATGAAGATGTGTAGAAACTGGATCTTAATTTTCCCTAGCTGTCAAAGATACTCCACTGGCCGCTGTCTAGGTGAGCTTCCTGGGCTGAAGCTTTCATCAGTGCATCAGGGGATCTGATTCACCTTTTTTGGAAGATGTAGGCATTCCAGACAAACCAAAAATTGTAGGCAATGTAGGAGGCAAGAGTCACTTGATTCCTCTGAGGCCCTTTTTGAGCATCCTGCTTGAGGTATGCCAGGAAGTCATCTACGGTGATGGAAGGCCATGTAGCCAGGAGTGGGAAGCACAACAGATTCTAGACTTGCACAACCTTTGGGCACTAATGGATCTCACATCACCTACTGTCCATCTTAGTGTAGGTAACTGGGCTAGTTTATCATCAGCATGCAACACTTTCTAGATGAAGGGACTGCTATGAGATGAGGTTAGGGAACAGTAAGACCAAGATCCATATTTGGCACCCAAAAACAATTTGCCATAGACTAGCAAGCTTTCGAACAATTGTGATAGTTTGCATAGCCATCAGTGCCTCATATCTTACTCCAATTGTAGGAATCCCAAGTCTACCAGTCAGAGTTTAATAAATTCTGCTCCAGGTAGTTAGATACATTATTTTATTTTATCTAGACGTTATTTTCCTCTACAGTCAAGGTGAATCGCACAGTGCCCAATACTCTGTAACTCCGAAAATGGAATAAAATAAAGTAAAAACAAGCAATGCTAGCATGTGCATCCATATCCTTATTTTTTTTGTCCTTGGCACGAAGTAGCTGGTATATTCTGAGGCTTTAGAGGGAGGAAAAGGCGTCAAGAAATTTTTGAAAGAAACGAGTCAAAGAGGTCCAGAGGGTCCCAAAAATCTGTCTTTTGGCAGCAAAATATATTTATCAATTTTCTACAAGTCAAACTTCGCTCCCTCTGGTCCTTCATCTTTTCGTCTTCAATTTGCTTCTATTTATTCGCTGTTGCCTATCATAAGTTGCTTCAATCAACTAGAGCTCATCGTTTACCCCATGTTTAGAGGTGACCATGGATTCAGAACTTCTGCATGCGGAGGGTCTAAATTTTTTAATGCACCATCCAAGAATCGAAAATAGAATCCCTATTTTCCAGGCACATGATATCATCATCAAAAAAACAAAAAATAACAATTGCTCTGGATTAACTTGCTCTGCAAGTTTTGCTAGAAGATATTCCCCAATTGTTCCAAGCGAAACTTTATGATACGATGGCGATGCCTTTTCGTGATATTGCTAATATTTGGCTGCACAATCGCTCAGAGGCTAAGCAAGATAATCTTAACACTGGCCAATCAAATTGAAGCTTCGCTCGTGTTCAACCTAATCTAACCTCAGACTTAACACACCTGTGGCATTTGGCATTCTCGAACCTAGCCGTCAAATGTAGGTCTCTGTTCAAGACAACAAGCCACTTATTTGATTAGTAGACATGATTCACTTGATTATGATTACCACCCTTTCCCAGCAAGCTTAATTTAACAAAAAAATTAAACCAAACCAGGCATTTAATGTCAAATATTTAAATTTATTGTGTGTAGTTTGCATATAAAGTATCTCCAAACATACATACACAAATAGAAGTAGTTTGAAACTTTTAGGCTCTGGTCACCCAGAGATTCCTTAGCCCTTTCATCCTTAAACAAAGATTGGGTCAAGAAGGCCATGGAAGGTCCCGTCTTGATGATCTAGGCTAGAAGCGATGAGATTGGATGGTGAACTCTAAATTGACACATTGATCATCCCCACCATTGCATACGTGTGCGCCTGCAGGCTCATAGTTGACTCCATTTCGACTGACTTAATTGAACCATGCTATGAATAGGAGTTGGCCCAAACGAGTCTAGCCCATGTAACAGCCACCATGCCAAGCCCATCTAATGGCCACCTAACTTTCCTGGAACGGATCGTCATAGCATCATCGTGGAATTCTTTGTGCACTGCGGATGGTGTAAAAAATCTGACATGGAGTGCATCACTTTACGTGATTGGTCCACATAGCCACTGCTTTTCAATGCCCATTTAATATCTGCAGTTCCATTTTTTGGTTTGAAAATTTGAATGACGAAAATACTTCTGCTCTTTGAAAAAAAAGTATGATATTCTATATCCATATTATGACATCCTACATGCTGAAAGTCATAATTTTGACGCAGGAAGTCATAATATGCTATAGGATGTCATAATATTTTTTCAAAGAGCAAAGGCATTTTCGTCATTCAAAATTTTCAAATGAAAAAATATAACTACAGGCATTAAAAACGCATTGAAAAGTTATTAGATAAAAATATTTCTTCTATATTATGACATCGTGAGCCATATTATGATATTCTAGACTATATTATGACATTCTGTATGCAGGAAGTCATAATTTGACATAAGATGTTATAATATGCTACAAGATGTCATAATTTTTTCGATCATATTATGACATCCTGCTTGTAAGAAGTTATAATATGTCACAGGATGTCATAATCTTTTCAAAAAGCAAGGTATTTTCATCATGCAAAATTTTTAAAGAAAAAAATAGAATTGTAGACATTAAATACATATTAAAAAATGATGACTATATGAATCAATCACATAAAACGGTGCACTCTACGTTAGATTTTCTACACCCCCATGGTGCATAAAGAATTTCTCCAGCATCATCACCCACATGATACTTAAACTCTCCTTCCATTTGCTTGCTACCGTGCTGCACCATAAAAATGCCCAAGCTCTCTACCTCCTATCCGAAGGAGATAATTGCCCTTCCAATGCCCACACAAGCCCCCGAAGGTTAGGTTTGCTGCCTTGTTTTGCCAATTCATTTTAAAGTGCTAACAGTTATAATCATCCTATTAATTCCACAAGTCCCATTAAGCAAAAGTTAGAAAGCTGTTTCAAATTCTTCATCAAATATCTCAAACTCACTCAGAAGTTTCTGTCCATCTAAGAAGTGCTTTTTAGCTCTTCAACACCATGCCAAATAGGGACTTTGGTAAGTCATAATCAAATAAAATTTGGCTTAAGTGAGTGGATCATACCGCTTTCTTTGTTTAGTTGTTTGGACAAGAGTAGTTGGAGTATAGTCTACAAGTAAATGATAGAGTGTATTTTCTAATATTATATGCTTTCATTTGTACGTGCACCAGGAGGTAAGAATGATCAAGGTTTGAGAATGAGCAATAATCTTCATCCATTTTAATAGGTTTTGTCCGTGAACCTATTCATGTTATTTGTTTTTATGAAGTTCAACATCTTATGTCAAAAGGTTTTTTGAGAAAAGTGTGGAGAGTAGTGGGAAGAATCTACTACTCACCAATTTTGTTTAAAAAGAAAATTAAAAAAATTATAGATAGAACTTACAATATCGAGGTTCTTGCTTAGCCAAAAGATAACATCTACAGACTTTATAATAGAAAAATTTCAAAGAGAGACTTGTTAATTGTTTGAGTGAAGTATGAAGTCTGAAAAGTAAATACCAAAAATCAAAAAGGGATGACTCAACGAGTAGTATCTATTTAAAAAGTTACAATAAGTTGGATCTTATGAAAATCACAGTACTGCAGTCTCCATCATTATATCCCATCCCAGCAACTGTAATACAATGGATAAAGAGCCAAGAGGTAGGATAAAATTACAGAAAATGAGTTTGACATGAGAAATCCACCCAAAATCAAGGATAGCCGAGCCGTAGTATGGGACAGAATTAGAGCAAGTGCCTAGTACCAGCTGTATAACCTGAGCAAAGAAGGGAGTATGTAGTATAGTATAAAATAAACCAAAAGAGATTAATCATCCTGAACTTCAGAGATTAGCATCAGGTAATTTTTTTTCAGAAGATTTCTGGCTAGAGAAACTGCACTAGAGAGTTCAATGGATTTGTAAAGAATGATCCATTCTTAAAACCGATGAATCATCTTTTTAAAAATAGTCTCTTCCATTGAACTTTTTCTTAGAAATATTCTGAAATTTTTTTCCTCCCAACAACTTAAGATCATAGCTGTCTTCAGCATAAACATTGTATCGAAGGATTTGAAATGTGTTTACACCAATTAGAGCAAAGTTGTGATAAGGTAGACGGTACAAAGGAGCTTTTAACCTACAGATCCAAAATCAGATTTTGAAAATAAAAGATGGTCCATTATGCAACTTTGTCTCCATTTCCCCCATCGCAGCCTTAATTAGCCTCTCCTTTACTTTGTCCGTTGTGCAACTTTGTCTCCATTTCCCCCATCATTTCTCTTTAGTGATCCTTGCAGCCTCTGCCCTGAAGCAATGTGCTGAATGGCATTCATGCTTTGGTGGTTTGTTTTGGTGTATGGAGTGTTTTGTCGATAACACACAATTCACATTGAGATGCACTAACTACGATTGTTAGCTGGTCCGTTTTCTTAGATATAAATAAGTCTTCTTTATACTAGCTAGTTGATTCTTCAATTAATTGGAATTTGGAAATACTAGCCTTTTCTGATTGACTGAAGGGATGTTACAAGAATAGTTTAGAGAAGATACTTCCTTATCTTAGGATGCTCAAAGTTAGCCTTGATTCTTCTCTTCCATCCTCATCTCTTCTTTCTGCTCTTCTCCTCCACCCCCTCCTTTCCCCCTTTAGTGCTCTATTCTATCTTATTTTCCTAATGTTGGAGGATCAAGGCTTTGTCCAACTCTTGTCCTTGAAATTACAACATAAAATTATGAGGATAGCTGCTATAAATCAATGTCTATATATTGTTAATATTTGCACATGAATTTGCTGAAGGATTTTAACAGTATGTCATGAAAGTTTATATCATGTTTTGCTTTATCCTTTCTCAAATTAAGCATATTTATCGGAGCAAAGCTTCAGAGTTTATTACAATCTCTAGTGTCAATTGACTTGCATGAACTCCGCAGACAGTCTAGTATATTTAGAGAAATTTCGAACGAGATAGGGGACCTTAGATTGATAAAATCTAGGATGATCCTATGTAGCTTTAGAAAGTCTCACTGATCATTCATCCATTACTATATTTGCAGCTACTCTTGAGGTGAGCCAATTATATTCCTTCATACAGAAGATACAGAATTTTGAGATTCTTAAGAGCTTCAAAAATATTTTTCCTCATTTCTAGGAGAGGAATCCTTTGTGATCACTAAAGAGATACAGACGGGCAGCATGATTTGATGATAGTCCATCATCTAATGCTTGAGCTAATATGGTGCAAACCTTTGATGCATTAGGCCTTAAAGTTATAGATGGTGCTAAATCTTCAAGCTCAATGGTCCATGATCTATGTGCGCTTAGCCCTTGGTTTGATCTTGCCTTGGCATACGGGGGAGTATTCTTATTTTATTTTTTTTATTTTTTGATGTTGTGAATGTGGGACCCTATCAGATTTCTCGGATTAGGCCTCTTAAGTTTGTTGGTGGAATACCGATTTTTTCATTGTGCTCAAAGATGATGACACAATAGTGCTCTCTTTAGCAATTAACTAATAGAGTATATGACAAATCGACAACAACCAACATGACTTTTAGTGGAAGCAATAAAGTAAAGAAAAAAACTAAAATTCAAAAAGGAGAAGTTATGGAATGGGCTTATCGTATTGACATGTTGGGCTGGGCTTCTCTAGTGGGTTTTCTAATGGGTCTAGGTTTTTTTGCCGGTGATACCTCTTCTGGTATTAGGTTTTTTTTGATGCATCTTCTCTAGTTGGTAGTTGCTTCAATGCCATATTTCTTGAATTGGAGCACTCATGCTTAAGCATATGTCTCATCAAGTTCATCTTAAGATGGCCAAGACATGGTACTAGCTAAATGATCACTACTACAGAAATATTCTAGTGTGCTTATCTTATGTGTATAATTATGGTATTTGAGCATCGAGCACAATATAGTGGTCACATAGTCGGAGCGGATGAATGTACAAATGACATGGTGGTCAAAGTCTTAAGGTAGTTATCGTGAGATCTCCATCTTCGATCAAAAATTATGGATAATGGGAAGATAAAATGTTATGACTAAATTTCTGGAGTTTTCATAGAAAGACAAACAAGTTAATCAGTTTTCTTTAAGTGGATGAAAAAGTGCCATCTTAACTTGTCAAGGTAGAGCTAAAACAGAATGTATCTCTAGAATGCGGTATTTTATCCAGAAATGTTAATCTACCTACTTTTACATGGCAAGTATGGTTTCTTATGTTGCTCATGTTTACAAGTGTAAACATATACAAACACAAATGCATGAGCAAAGTTAAAAATGAAAAATGCTAGAGATGGAGATATTTTACATAATATTTAGTGAGCTATAGGTGGACAAATTTATAATTGCTCGTTGTTTTTGAGAAATCCGTCTATGTTGGAGTAGGAGGTCTAGAGAACTAATACCAGTGTATTGAGACGAATCTAAATATAGGGAATATCTAAATAAATCAAGAGAGAGAAGCAAAAAAACCTTAGGAATAAAATAAATATGTCAAAAAGACTAGAATGTCAAGAGAACCAAAATGACAAAGCAAATTTCTTATAATTTGCTGACACACATACGTGGGGGTGGTTCTTTAGAAGTTCTTTCTTTTTCTTTTTCTTTTTTTTTTTTTTTAAAATACTGCAATAACATCCCTCCATTCAAAAATTGAAAGCAATTTAAGGCAAAAAGAGGTACATAAATATCAATCACAATGCAATCTCCATTAGTGCTTAGCCTTTGTCTTTTTTGAGAAAACATTAATCTTAGCCTTATCCCTCACTGTTGTTTATCAAGATGGGTTTCAATTCGGCAAATTTCGTTGCCAAATACTTGGATATGCAACCAGATGTCTTGTCAATCGAATTGAAGTAATCAATCCTTATAGCATATCTCACCATTTGTTCATAAACTCTCGGAGCCCCAAATTAGAACCCGGTATAAAGCTAGCATCTATCATTTTGGAGTGATTTGTATTTCTAGGTTCCTCTTCTTTAGCTCTTCTTTTAGAAGGGGCAACATAAAAGCATCCTGGCAACAACCATCCATGAAAATTATGATTGTCACTATAGATTGTGGGATCACAAAATTTCTGCAATTGGTTTCCCTGACAAATATGTATGAGGATGCAGAATGTCAACCATGATAATATATTGTGCATAAAGACCAAGCATTTATATTCTTTATATATGTAGCATCTCTTAAAATATGACAAATTATTTTACAAGCTTAATTGAACATCTAACACATCTATAGTTCAAGAGTGATAAAATACTTTAAAAGATTTTGTTCTCTTAAAACACATCCTTCTATCTTAATGGTCCACACTTTTAGCCTTTGCTGCAATATGGATCTCAAAAATTTTATCTTCATCATCAATTGCAACCATGCCTAAAGATGAGAGAAATGTTATTAATGAAAACTCTTGTAATTTTATAGAAAAGGACAAATTAGCTAGTAATTTTCCCTTCACATTTGAGAAGGAATTTTTTCACTTGATAAGATGGAGTCTAAATAGAATGTGTTTCTAGAATTTGATAGCTTATCTACGAATATATATATACCTATACTTAAACATGGTAATCAAAGTTGGTAGCATAGCAAACTGGTACTTGCATGTATATAGGGGGTGCCATACACACATTCCCCACCATAAACAAGAATAAAGAAAGTTGCATGCCTACTTTTCTAATACAAACATCTTTAAACAAGATCAACACTTGGAACCCTACAATACATTCTGGTGTAAAGCAAGTATAAAGCCATGTCATTTCAGAATCATCTCACCTCTGTTTCCAGGCACTTCTTCTTGCGCTATTATGTGAAATGGAGTTCTAAAGACAGATGACATGTTCTTATCCTTGGTTGTTGTTCATCAAGATAGGCAAGACGGACTTCAATTTGGCAAATCCCATTGCTAATTGCACATAGATATAATCATAAGTCATATCAATCAAATAGAAGTAAGCAATCCTTGTAGCTTGTTTGATCATGAGCACATAGATGAACCCCAAGAGCCCCACAACAAAACCCGGCATGGAGCCAGCATAAAGCCAGATCATTTCGGACTCATCACCATTTCTAGGTTCCTCCTCTTGAGCTCTTGTTTGAAATGGACTTTTAGAGGAGGCATTGTTACAGCACCATGGCAATGGCCATCCAAGAAGATCAGGATTTCCACCATAAATGGAAGGATCACAGAATGTTTGCAATTGGTTTCCCCATGGAATTGTTCCTGACAAGTTGTTGTTGGACAAGTTCAAGTGACTTAAAGAATACATCGAGGAAATAGTTGAGGGAATCATGCCTGAGAGATTGTTCATTGACAGGTCAAGTGATTCTAATTGCCTCAAGGCGCCAATATTTTCTGGGATCTTTCCGGTGAAGTGATTATTGGAGAGATTCAAGGAACACAGTCCATGAAGATTTACTAGTTCTGAAGGAATTATCCCTGAAAGATTGTTGTCCGAGAGGTCTATACTCATTATGAGTGCGAGCACACTGGTGTACTCAATTTCTATTCCCTTTGTGGTTATTAATATGCCCTCAGTATAGTAAGCATTGAATGAAAGTATTAGTTTGCCTGCATTCTGCATCCTCTTCATTGCACTAAAATTTCCAAACGATGGAGGCAAAGCTCCTGAAAAATTGTTGCAACCGAGGTCCAAAACTTGAAGAAAAGTAAGATGTGATAGCTGCATTGGGATGCTATTGTTGAAGAAATTTGACCTCAAAGAAAGAACTCTCAGCCATCTTAGGCTTTCTCCAATCCATATTGGTAGGTCACCTGAGAATCTGTTTTCACTAAGATCAAGAATAACTAGCTGTTTACAATATTTCAGCAATGAAGGAAATTTTCCAGAGAGCATGTTATTTTCCAAATGTAGCGATTGGAGGTTAACAGGGCATGCCATTGAGTCAGAAGAATGCCCTAATTTGCTGTCCTCCTGAGAATCAATCATTTTTTGTGGTGGTATGTACCGAAAATGTTGTAGTTCTCCAAAAAGCTTATTGTTAGATAGATCAAGAATCTCCAATGAAGCCAGTCTTCCAAAGAATAGCCAGATGCCACCAGACAAGTTGTTGTTGGAGAGATCAAGAACTTCTAATGAAGATAGATTACAAAGAAATTGAGGGATGCTACCATTAATATGGTTATGGGACAAAATAAAGAGTTCAAGATATTTAGCTTTGGCAAAGCTCAACGGAATAGGTCCAGAAAATGAGTTGTTGGATAGTACCACGGTGCCTTGGTAAGAAGTATTTAATTCAGGAATTGGACCATGAAAGTTGTTGGAACTCACATCAAGATACCAATATTGTTGGCCTCCCATAGAAGTTGGTAGTTGCCCAGTCATGCTATTATGGGAAACGTTTAGAACATAGATATTCTTTAGATCCCAAAACCAAGTAGGAAATCCATCTGAAATGTTGTTTTCACAGAGACTTAGTATTCGTAAATTTGTCTGTGTTCGAAGCCAAGTTGGAAATTTTGGTCCCAAATGACAAGAGCACATAACAATTGATGAAGCATTAAAAGGAGGAACCCAATGCTGACTCACCTGAAATGAGTTGTAAGATAGATCCAAGTAGTCTAATCTTGTAAGGTTGGCAAAGTGGGCTTCGGTCAAATGACCTGTAAAGGAATTTGAAGCGAGATCCAACCTTTGCAGTGCAGATAGCTGACTTAGAGTTTGTGGGATTGTTCCACTCAAGTTATTGTAACCCACAAAAAGTGATGTTAAGCCTTGTAGAGATCTTCTCCCATCCGGTCTATTTTCTGTGCACTTAGACCAACTTTCTATAGTATCCACAAGCTCGCCAGTAATGCTGTTATCAGATATATCTAGCATATTCAACTTGCATCGATTCCCTATAGATCTCGGTATCTTTCCAGTTATGCGGTTTGACCGTAATACCAAATAACTTAAGCTATGAAGCCTGTCAAAAATATCTGGTATCTCTCCGCTGATGTTGTTAATTGACAAATATAAAGCCTGTAGGTGAATTAGATTCCCAATGAATTCTGGTATCTCTCCACTTATATTTCTATTGTATGACAAATCTAATTCCACCAAGTTGCGGAGGTTCTTGATGCTTATCGGTATCTCTCCACAAATTTTGTTTGAAGCCATACGTAGATGTTCCAAATGGCTGAGGTTTCCCAAGTTTTGGAAAAAATCTCTAGTAATTAGATTATAAGACAAATCCAATTCCATCAAGTTGTGGAGGTTCTCGATGCTTCTCCATGTCTGTCCACTAATTTTGTTCCAAGACAAATCCAGATGTTCCAGATGGCTGAGGTTTGCTAAGTTGGGGGAAATTTCTCTGATTATTTGATTATGAGATAAATCTAAGAATTTCAAGTTATGTAAATCCCCCATAGCAAATAGTAGACTGTCAGATAAATCGCATCCATAAAGATCTAGATGCATGAGACTGCTGATATTGAACAGCCAATGTGGTATGGTAGCATTGAGATGGTAATTCCAAGAAAGATCAAGCATGGTGAGAGATGTGAGGTTTACATGTGATATAGAAGCGGACGCAACAGGGAGGTCAGTATAGGACAAACACAAATCTGATAGAGAAGAGAGTATGTTAATCTCATGAAGCCAATTGGCTGCCTTTGAGAGGTTGACACCACTCAAATCAAGTGAGTGCAAAAAAGGGATGTTGGAGAGCCAACGAAGGCTATCAACACGTAAGGAGGCCCTTCCATAATATGAAAAATAATCAGATCCACTAATGTCAAGGAAATGCAGGTTCGAGAGGTTTCCAAGCTGAGGTGGAATGGATCCGCTGAAATCGGCATAGGAGAGGTTGAGATATTCTAAATGTACAAGGGAACCAATGAATTTAGGAATGGGAGCTCCAAAAAAATTGTTCAAGCTCAAATCCAAATACTTCAAATGCATCAAGTCAAGTAAAGAAGGATTTACCTTACTTGGACCTGGAAATTTCATAGTTTCATATTGGACATCTAAGTCATATGGATATCTGAGATCGAGTTTTACCACATGGCCCATGATATTGTTGCAGCCCACTCCACTCCATCTGCAGCAGTCTTGGTCCTTCCAAGAGGAGAGCCACTGGTCAGGATCGTACATGTCTTCTTTGATGGAAAGCAGAGCTCTCCTTTCACTCTCTATGCAGCTCCCCTCCACCATGAAACCATCTCTACCACCAAGGCAGAGACATAAGAGGAAGAGCACGATCAACGTGACATGCATAAGAAATCTGGATGCATTTGAATGCCAACTACTACAAACAGCCATATGAGCAGAACCTCACACCACTCCAAAGAGATGGAAAGAAGGGAGGAAAAGCTATGAGAGGTGGCTTCTCATTACTTACATGCTCCTTTTTTTATATGTCAAGTGATTCTAAAGTATATTCCATCTTATGGAATTGTGGTGATTTGGACACTTGAGCCGGATGTTGTGGTGAGTTGTGCCGGATAAGTTTTTTCTTGAACCCTTGGGGTCGAACTATTTGCCTTTCCCTGATTACTAAGAAGTTTTAATTCTTGATTCTTTATTCGAGCTAATCTCTTAATTTGCTTTTGGTTCTTTTCTAGTGTCTCGTATTTATTAGTTTGTTTGAAAGTTAAGAGCAACTTTTGACATATACCTTCCGCGGTGATTTTCATATATAGTCCGGTGCTTGTGATATCGATATGGTATATTTGAGATTTTTTTTTTTCCAAAGCAAGGAGCATCTTTTAAGAGGGAAAAAAAAATAAGGGTAAAATTAAGGGTTTACTTCGGACTCAGTTGGTTTCCTCTTTTTTTTTTTTTTGGGTAAAACAGGTTTCCTCTTAACTAGTAGAAGGATTGTTAACTTTTCAATGTATTACAATGTCACCTTTCAGATGCATCATTAACATTTGGATGACGAGTACAACCCATTCGTCGTAGTTAGGACTTGGGGGGGTGGGGGGAGATGGGTAAAAATTTTTTATGGGATTTTAAGCGCATCATGAGTCAAGGAATGGTTTAGCAGTGCTGCACATGAGAACTTAGATGTCATGGCATTAATCCCAGGTACATTAATTACACCATGAACCATGAGGTTCATCCAGAATTTCACTATCGTGATTTAGTGCATTGGAGGTGATAATTTACAAAATAGGAAGTTCAAATTTTGTTGTGTGGTATCCAGATCTATATATAGTGGAAACTAGACTTTCCTTGCACAGGAGTTCGAAACAGCATTTTATGCTATAATAATAAATGGTCTATTCTCAAGTCAAGTAAATGGTTGTCTATTTTTAAGTCAAGTAAACGATGGTCTATTCTCCAGTCAAATGTTAATCCATTTTAAATTCAAGAAAACGGTAGTCCATTCCAAAGCAATTAGCCATCAGCTTCTCTGTGGTAGTAATATTAGCTGTTGTCTTTTCAAATTTTTATATCTAACTAATATCCAAACAATTTTCAACTCTAGTTATTTTGATCTGAAATTTACAGCAGCATTCTGATGTGCACCATCCAACTACAAAGATTGGGTGACTAATCTTGAAAGCAGCCCAATACCTTTGAATTGATATGATTGATTTTTCTTTTAACTATTATTTCTCAGGTAGAAAAAAAAGCATTAAATTTTGACGTGGTATGACAAGAATTCTAGCATGATATTTTTTTTACATCATTAACTTTCATTGTGCTATGATAAGTGATCGATATGCAGAACTTTCGGAACTAGCATGCGAATGGTTGTGGTCGCTGTGTCACATGCCAAGCTATGGTCCAGG
Source organism: Elaeis guineensis (assembly GCF_000442705.2). Lineage (NCBI taxonomy): Eukaryota > Viridiplantae > Streptophyta > Magnoliopsida > Arecales > Arecaceae > Elaeis > Elaeis guineensis. The sequence continues at coordinate 95,162,721 of NC_026003.2, read as the reverse complement.
TGTGCTGCTAAACGAAGTAGTTAATATTCAAGTACTGCAGGCCTGATCATTACAGTATGGAAACCTTAATTTTAGAACTCATATTCCAAGAGCACCACGAAACAATGCAGTAATAAATGGTCTATTCTTGGGTCAATTTAATCTTCATTAATCTGTTATTTGTTGCATCTGGACCCGTAGCAGAAGATCAACTTCTGCTCTTCAGTGATCAAGTTAGCTAGTCATTACCTTCCTGCTGCTACCCAAAACATTCATGCTGGGCTGCAAAGAAGTTGTTTCATAGTTGATGTAATTTTTGAAAAATACATTTAGGTCCTCTAATTAAATTTTATTAAGTAACAACAAGAATTGCACTTTGTCCCATAGAAGTGACCGGAATTATTGTCCCCGTCATCGTAGCTTAAATCATGTGATCGAGATGCGGGTGGATAAGGGTTCCAGGTGGAGCATAGCTTGCAAGGAAACTTCTCCCCAGTAATTTGTGGTTCATTGGTTCCTTGTCACCTTTGAAGAGCCAGGATAAACGGCCATGATTGGACTTAGCAGTAAAATTAATTCTTTAGCTTCTAATAATATATATATATATATATATATATATATATATATATATAGTTAGAACTAAATCGCAAATGGCTATCGAATGTTTTTTCCTGTTAACTGTAAGATTTCTAAGAATCCAACATTTTCACCAACGTCTATGAGGGGTCCCCAAGGAGAGCTAATTCCTTTTTATAGCCCAAATTGTGTACAAACCTAATCTATCAAAAATATAAATAATACAATAATTTGTTATTTTGAGCTGCTGGTTGTTACTACTATATGACAAGAAATAGGTATAATTGCTTATGAGAAATATTAGCATGGACCAACTACATCTTGATCAAGGCATATTTATATTCTTTTTATTTCAATATAGTTTGAGAAAATTTTCACAGATCTAGGCTGCATGTTATATAGTAATTGAGGGTCTATTCCCAAGTCAAGTAAATATGTGTCCGTCCTCTTAGTCAAATAAATTGTGCATGGACTTGGATGGTGTGACTAGTCCTGATCTTTATGTCAGTGTAACTAGCAACGTCCTCCATGCCAGGCTGTTAGATGGCTACTTCTCATCTTTAGCATATGGCAAGACTCTAGACTTGTCAAAGCAACGACGTAGGACGTGATCTGGTGGCAAGTAGCTTGCAAGGATTCATGTCTATAATCAGCCGTATCTACCTTCACCGCTTCTAATCCTAATTTAGTATTTTTAGTCTAGTATTAACGTACCATCTGCAAACAACATAGATTTTGAGAAATATTGACAGATCATTTATAATAAGATCACTCCACTCAAATACTAACACTTACCCCTAAGGACACCTAGCACCGTTGTTAGCCATTCCTTTCTCTTGATGGAACATAATTAATTAGCTCTGTTGCGGCCAATCCCTAGTTGCGCTTGTCGTAGGTGAAGAGTACCTACAAAACGAAGTCCACACTGACAGAATTATATCCGGTGGGGACCTCCAATGCTTAAGTCAGTAGGAGTGGTGAACAGCAGATAAAGAATTCAAAATGGTAGAGTTTCAGCCCAGATTGCCTTGCCAGATGCTGTTCATTTATCTCTTTTTATAGATAAGTAGTTGATAACCGCTTATAATGATTAGACACGTGGGTCCCGCATTTCTAGCATTATGTGATCGTGGGATGGGCAGTTATACCCGTCATTAATATGTTATGATCATTATGTGCTTTCTGCGCTGGCAATTTCAAGTAAGCCGACCATACATCGGTAATAGTAGTCGGTCAATCATATATCGGTAGTCGTAGAGATCCGAATGATCTAACTCTGTTATACGATGGTCTTCAGTTGGAGATTAACTGAGTCATTATAGTTGTCTGTTGATGGCTAAGGATAGCCGATTGTCGGTCGGTTAACTGACTGTTAGTTGGCGCTTTGTGCTTATGAGGCCGATTTAGAGTCGGAATCGGGGGTGGTGGAATTGTCTCAACAGTTGCCCCCCACTCCCAAGTCCAAGGTAATCTGACATGCACGTTGTCACATGGGCTATCATATTGGATGAAAAGAATTGTCTTGTGCTATCTTAAGCTTCGATTTGAGTGCTGGCATTAATGGCTTTTTGAAATATAAGAGATCTCTAGCTATTTTGTTGTTTCGATAACTGTAAGACAATCATTGGGCTGTCATTTTGGAAAGATAATCAGCACCCAGAAAATCTGGATGATTTGATTTTGACTACTAGATCTTGGCCACGTGTCCGAATGCCATTGGCTCTGGTCGTTCACGCAGATAGCGATGAAGTGGCATGATCTGAGAGTAGGTGCGTCAAACTATCGACCAATGGTCGGTCCTGATGTTGCCACGTGTTGACATCTGAAGAGATCTTGACTTGACTGATTTCATCTGGACTTTACTTTTGCATTTGTCGATTTCTCTGCAACAAAAGGTTCTGCTGCCCTAGTACTAGGAGCTTTCTGGGTTCTATCTTTCACACCATCTTTGGCTTCAGGTCGAGTTCCCCTTCCTTCTTTTAGGGTTTTTCTCTTAGATTTTTCTCCTCTTTTAGTTTTCCATTTTGATGGTCATAAGAAGGCTTCATCTTCTCGAGATAGTCGGTGGAGAATCCAACTGATGATTCTCCTTTGGATCCAGAGACGGAAGTCTCTTCCTTATCTGGGCCCGATGTTGATCAGCTCTAGGAATAGTACCATATCCCAGAGCAGTATCGGTCTCTGCTCCTGGTCCAGACAAACGGGTGAAGTCTCCTCCTCAGCCAGATTACATTTTATGTCGAGAACCTTCGGACTGGTCTTTGATTCTTGATTCCAGAGTTCGTCTGGAATCTTCCTAATTACTATGGCCTCTATCCTGCTCAGATGGCTCCGAACTCTGTCCAGTTGATCATTAGTTTTACTTTGTTGTGTCGGCTTATCCCGACTGAACCTCGTCCTTCTCTCTTTCGATCTTTTTTTGTCCTTCATCATCATCCTAAGACCAAGGGTTGGTGGTTCTTCAACCCTAGGAAAGGTCTTTCTTTCATCTTCGATCTTCCATCGTCCATTCATAGATGGAAGAACCAGTTTTTCTTTGCTTCTTCTTCTTCCTGGGGCTTTCCTTCACATTGGGGTGATCCAAGAACCGGCCCCAACGAGCTTAGTCAGGTAGAGAAGCGTTGGGAAGACTTTCTCCTGACTCAAAGACATAGAGGTCCCACTGCAGTGAGAGCTGATGACCGAACAAGCTCTCTACGATGTCGGACTTAGTTCGGAGCTGATGACCGAACAAGCTCTCTATGATGTCGACTTAGTTCGGTCACTTCTTTATGTATAGCATAGTCAGTTACTTTACCTTTTCCATTGTTCATTTCTAAACTTTGTACTAACTCTTTTTTTTTTTGATCGCAGCTATGCGGACAAAGGTGCGAGTATCTACTACCAACATCTGCTTGCACGCTACCAAGAAGAAGGCAGTGACTGATGCTGGACCTTCCCAACCATCGAAGAAAGTCGAGTCGCTACTCCATTGATACCGGCGAGAAAACTCGATGCTCCATCGTAGTCAACCCCCGAGCCGGTCCTAGCTTGTCGGCTCCGACAATGCTTATTCTGACTGAAGCACCATTCGCTGGAGTTGGGACGGAGCAGATGAAGGGGCTGTGGCAGAACCATCGGTGGCTCCATCAGAGGAGGTTCGGGTCGGATTGGAAGTCGCGGCCAAACCCAAACAATCTGCAGCTGCACCACTGTTCTTCCAACGAAACATTCTCGGGCGCAGTCAGCACCGACTTTTAGTGGTCTCAAGTGTGCGACCGCGATCAGAGATCGGGGAAGGCACGGCTACTTCGACCGACATGGGTCATCCGGACCTTCCCACACTCTTCGACATCAGAATTTCTGAAGGTGAGTCGGTCTTGGCCAATTTGGCATTGGCTAAGCGGCTCATCGAAGTTGCTTTTCTCCCGACAAATAGGGGAACAGGAAGAGTCGGACGGTGTCCAAAATGTTCTCTTCCTTCTATCCGATGATACTTGAGGTAATTTTCCAACTCCTGCTTTTTTTTTATCTATTCTACTTGTCTTCTGCTTTCAATGGCACACGGTATGCACACTCTGGAGAGCGATATCGAAATATTACGACTTTCGTCGGACATGGATGGACAAAATAGCGATCGCCAATGCTGAGAAGACCACTATCGTTGAACAACTTTAGGCAGCGACTGAGTGGGAGAAAATGCTCCAGGAAGAGATCCCTGGTGACGACTGAACTGCAGTCCTCTAGAGCCGAACTTGAGTCAACTCATCAGAACACCACATCTCTCGAATTTAGATTAAGAGCAAGAAACACTCCATCAATCAGCTTTGGAGAGAGAGGGATGGATATTTTGAAAAACTGAAAGCAGAGCGTGAAAGACATCAGGCCATCCTAGAAAGGCTGGCACTGGTCGATGTTGAGTCGGCCACCATGAGAGTTGAAGCAGAGTCGGTGAAGGATGCCTTAAGTCTGGCTGTCAGAACTTCAAGATTCAAA